>NC_048299.1:111628425-111695297 GCF_013100865.1 Trachemys scripta elegans
CCTCCACTGCCAAGAGCCCCGTGGATGCTTCGGAGGGCTTGTAGGCAGCGGAAGAGGACCTAACCTGGAGGATGAAGTCATTGATGAAGAGGTGGAGTGAGACGATGATGTGGATCTCCCAGCAGGGTCGCTCAGTGGGGCAGGCAGCCAGGAACTGTTCACCACTCCAGAGGTGTCTAGCCAGTCTCAGCAGTTGCTCTCCGGTGAGCAAGAAGCAGGAGAGGAGATGCCTGGTAAGTGGCTGTGGTTTGTGTAATGCGGAGGTGGGTTCAGGATATAGAAATGTAGAAGGCTGGCTGTGTTTCTGTGTGCTGGACATTTCCCTTTGTAGCTAATCAGTACAGTGGAATAGGGTGTTGATGAATGCCGAGATCTCATGGGAATCCTCCGGAGAGATCGCCAGGAAAGTTTCCTGGAGGTACTCGGCAATCCTCTGCTGAAGGCTCCTTGGCAGAGCTACTTTCTTTCTTCTCCCATTGTAGGAAATTTTCCCACGCTATTCGGCAATCACTTGTGCAGGACACAGGTGAGCAGCAAAGGGACCAGGGAGGAAGCCACAAGCGTGTAGTAGATGTACCCTTACTTCTCTGCTTACCCTCAGCAGTGAGATATCTGCTACAATGACCCGCCTGTGGAAAAGTGTGGGAGAATTTTAGATTTTTCCCCCTAGTCGGCTGCAACGCAACCCTTGCAGAGTGCTCTTTTCTCCATGTAGCGCGCCCCCACTCCCAGCCACCACTCACCATGCTTTGGGTATTCACAGAGTTGTGTGCTTGCCAAGGGTCAGTGAGAAAGTAATTGTTATGTTACCAGAGGTGTATTATATTGAAATGTTTCAATACTGTGTGTGAACTTAACAATCATGCTTCTGTGCACTGTTCCTTCTGCTTTGGCAGATGTGGCCTTCAGGAACACCCCACACACAGCAGCAAAGTGTCTCCGCCAGATAAGAAAGCACCCAGTATGGCGCAAAGAAGACATGTTCCGGGAGGTACTGCACTTCTCCAATGCAGAGAAAAGGGAATGCAAGGAGTGGAAGGAAGCCGAAAGGCAGGACAGAAAAGAAAATCAGGAGTTTGTTAAGGACACTACTGAGCAGATGATTATAGTAATGGAGGAGCAAACGCAGATGCTGAAGTGCTTAATAATGCTGCCCTCTCCTGCAGCACATCCAGAACTCTTTTCCATGCCCCCCCAATAAAAGCAAAGTTTTTGAATGGTAACTCATCTTTTTTTGTTTCCTACAAATTGAGATAGCAGACACTACCAATACATACATGGGCAGTTTAATCATTTGCTTACTAAGCAGTTTGTCTCACCACCCCACCCTTGAGCAAATCTTTCACCTTTAGCTTCACAAATTATGCAACATACAACACGCAGCTATGACCAGGGGAATATTATCCTCATTGAGGTCTAACCTGCCATAAAGGCATCAGCAGCAGACCTTTAATCTGCCAGCGGCACATTCTACTGTCATATGGCACCTACTCAGCCTATTGTTGAACCACTCCTTACTGTTGTCCAGATTTCCCATGTAAGGTTTCATGAGCCACTGTAATCTTCTGGTCTGGAAAGAAAGTCCCTGCTTATAACTTTCTATACAGGCCAGTGTTCCTGAAGATGCGTGCGTCATGCACCTTCACAGACCACCCCGCGTTGATGTCAGTGAAACGCCCCCTGTGATCCATAGGTGCCTGCAACACCATGGAGAAGTACCCCTTCCTATTGATGTACTCCATCACAAGGTGGTCTGGTGCCAAAATTGGAATGTGTGTGCCATCTATCACCCCCTCCAGTTAGGGAAACCCATTTCTGCAAAGCCGTCCAGTATTTCACACATATTTTCCAGAGTCACAGTCCTTTGTAGCAGTATGTGATTAATTGCCCTGCACACTTGCATTAACACAGCCCCAAGGGTCAACTTCCCAACTCCAAATTGATTCATGACTGACCAGTAGCAGTCTGGAGTTGCCAGCTTCCACACAGCGATTGTCACAGACTTCTCTACCGATAGGGCAGCTCTCATTCTGGTGTCCTTGAGCCGCAGTACTGGGACGAGCTCCACACACAGTTCCAGGAAGGTGGTTTTCCACATCCGAAAGATCTGTAGCCGCTGCTCGTCATCCCACACCTGCATGATGATACGATCCCAACATTCAGTGCTTGTTTTCCGAGCCCAGAAGCGACGGTCCACCCTCTGCAGCTGTTCCGTGAATGTCAAAAGCAATCTAAAGTTACTCCTATCCATATCATGAAGCATGTCAGGCAACTGGGAGTCTTCTTTAGTTAGGAACTTTGTGATTAATTGCACTGCCATCCGTGACATCTTCATGACAGTTATCAGAGCATAGGAGAGCAGTGCAAGATCCATCCTGTCTCACAAAGATGCTGGGGCGCAAGCAAACAAGGGCCATTGAAAAATGCCGTGAAAGAAAGCCAGAAGCCCATGGAATGCTGGGACAGAAAGCAATGCATCATGAGACATTGAGCCCGGTCCCAAGATACGCCTCAATCCACTCCACCTTCCCACAAGATCTAGTGGCAGAAGGTGTCAAGCTCGACTGTGGGATAGGTATCCACAGTGCACTGCTCACACTGTCGATGCTAGTGCCCCAAGTGTGCATGTGCTCTGCTGACAGAGGGAGTGAGTGTGAACATGCAAAGCGATTTTTATTATAGTGCTTTTTGAGTGTCAACATAACTTTTGTCGACAAAACTCTGTGGTGCAGACAGGGCTTCAGTGAGTAGTCCCACTAAAGTCAGTGATTTCATCAGCACACAATACAACTTTACTGAACCTACTGTTAACCACTATCATATATATATATATATATATATATATAGAGAGAGAGAGAGAGAGAGAGAGAGAGATACCTATCTCATAGAACTGGAAGAGACCCTGAAAGGTCATTGAGTCCAGCCCCCTACCTTCACTAGCAGGACCAAGTACAAGGATTGAGCTCACAACCCTGGGTTTAGCAGGCCCATGCTCAAACCACTCAGCCATCCCTCCCCCCTCCTTCAGATATGTTGCATTAAAGTCTATGGGATTCCTCATGGAATAAGAGGCAGAATCTGGCCCTAATTTTGAAAATTCTTTTAGAAGTTCCCCCACATTCATGTGGTTTTTGCTACTTTCCAATTTGACTTTCAGAACCAATTTCGCTGCATCTTATAAAATGTCAATAGAAGCATCTGGAGTAGAGTTAATTTCAGAATACTCTGCTGTAGTTTTAACTGATTGATGACAAGAACATACTGGAGTAAAATATTTCCATTTCCAGAATCTGAGAATTTTTTCTGATTGTGCTTATTTGGATCCAGTTTGGTGCATGGCCAGACCAAATATTCATAGAGCCTAAGCTGATTAACAGATTTTTTAATTATCATCAATGAAAGAGAGAAATTTTGGAGTATGACTCGCATGGTATTTCACAATGTTTTGTAATTCATTGCATTTACTAACAATTTTAAACATTCTTCCTCCATAAACATTTGATTTCTAATACCTTATTGCAACATAACTGACAGGGTTAACAGTAGGTTCAGTAATGTTTTGTTCTGTGTGCTGAGGAAAGCTTTGACATCAGCTATTCATCCAAAAACAGCCATCCTAAGAGTAGCTGCAGTATGTTCCTGCAAGAACTCTTGAAATGCAAAATTCCATAGAGGAACAACATGAGGACAGACATGACATCATATGGCATCACTTACAAACTGCTTGTGGGCATTACTAGTAAAAACTGGACATCCCTTCTGTAATTTTTCCTGTTATCTTGGGAATATTATATGCTCTGGGCTGAAGTCTGAAATTAAACAGTTTAATTCTCATTATTTTAAAGGTTTTCATACAGCACTTAATTTGTGTCAGGGCACCTCTAAGCATAGCAGGTCATAGCCCCGGCACCTCTGGGCTTGCTGCATTGCTGTGAATATAAAAAAATGGCTTGCGCCCTGGCATCTCTTTCATTACAAATTAAGCACTGCTTTCATATTGTTCTCCCATAAGAATTCCATTGTTCTTCATTTAACTCTAGGCCCTTCATTCTCCATTCATCTCCAACTTTTCACCCCATTGGCTGTACAGAAGATTTGAGCCAGAATCAAGCATTTATATGGAACAATTAAGAGTTAAAGTGCCAGTTCCTCAGTTGGCATTAACTGGCATTGTTCTGTTGAAGCTACACTGATGTACACAAGTTGAGGAGCTGGCCCAAAGTCTCTAAGATTCTACTTCTGCAACCTTTGATTAGAAAGCTGTACAAAGTTTGTTCGTAACTGTAAATAATTTTTTTAAAAATCAGTGTTTGCTAGTTGATACTTATTTTTCATTTGCTCAGAAGACGTAAGTATCTCTTTGAAACAAATTCCCAGGAGCCTAGATTTCAGTTTTTATCTATTCAAATGTCTATATGTTGTTTGATCATCCAACTTTAGGCCATAATTCCTTCATTGAGAGGTCTGTCTGTACCAAGGATCTACCAGTCCTGCCTACATTCTAACTATTATAATTGTTAAAGAAAGATTTATTTCTAAATATCTTTTGTAAACTAAGGAAAGAGACACTTCTAATTATTTCAGGTTTCAGATCAGTGTTCTAAGCCTGTTTTAAGGTCTGCCAGGGGTTCATGCACACTTTCTAAGGTATGTAGCATTTAAGTGCAGCAGGCCTTCCTGCTGATTGTCTAAAAAGAACCTCTACCCACTTAAAGGGCATTAAGAAATCCAGAGATGTCAACTAAAAACGTATTAGTATAGTTCTATCAAGCAGGAGAACATTATATTCTAATTAACACAGCTGGCATCTCCAGAAAGGAATGGAATGTACATGTTTCTGAAAGAGTAAACAGCTCTCTATGGCAGGGAGTCCTGTATTTTTCCTTGATAGACTGATTGGAAAGAAGTTTTCTCAAATTATAGGATCAGCCCTATGTGGGAGTTGGACAGCGTCTGGTTAGGGCCTATGCAGAGGGAGTTGCTGGTTAAACTGGCTTTAGAGCCTCTCTGAATGGCCATTGTGGCACAAGGGAGCCAGAAAAGAATAAAGAACCTGACCCAAAGTATAAGTAGACATGGTCCCTGCCTTTTAGGAGGAAGACACAACAAATCAAAGAATAACAGACCGAGGTGGATGGATGGATGAGGGAGGAGATGAAACAACAGAAAATTATAAAGAGCTAGTTAAGGATCGCAGGGAAAATATATGAGCAGCAAAATGGCAGGATGAGCAAACAATGCCATACGGGTGTTGTTAATAGCATTACAGCACCGTGGCTAATTAACGGCTTGCATTGTGTCTTCCAGTAGACAACTAACCAAGCTGTTACCGAGCCTAACAGTAGTGCTGCTGGGTTTTTTTCTGTGTAATGTTCTGGGTTTTTTGTCATTTCTCCTATTATACCTAGGACAGTTAAGTAATGCTGGTGACTGGTCAGTTGCTTTCTAGGTATGCAAGACAGAACTGTGGGGGAAAAAACACTAGCTGAAATAAGAGAAAAACTCACTCTTCAGCATAAGCCTTAGAAAGTCAGCAACCAAACTTCCCCCTGGTATGCAAGAAAGGCATAGCATCATAAATTTAGGCAAAGTTTAATGAGACAAACGAACCTACTGCAGGACACATACCTGTCAACCAACTTCTGGTTCCCTTGTCACATTTGAAGCACCAATATGGTAGCCAAAAGACCTGATTCTCCTCAAGTTACACTGCTTAAAGCAGAAGTAACTCCACTGAAGTTAAGGGGATTTCCCTGTTCCCCATTGCCCCCTCTAACCCCTGGTGGTCACCTAGTTACACCCAGTTTTGTCAATTTAGTCATTTTTCAACCCCGCCCTCCCCCCAGTAAATTCGAACACTCCTCTAATTTCAATTCCTGGGGAAAACACAACTGTCTATAGTGGTGTAAAACCAACATAAATGAGAGGGGAATCAGGCCCAGAATGTTTAAGAGTTTATAGATATGCAAAGCAAGAAGTAGACATTAATAAATAAAAAGGTTTTTTTTTTTTTTAAAAAAAAGGTCTTTTATAAGAACAATGAAGAGGAAAGGACAATCACTACATAATTAAGATCTTTAAGACAGCTGTTGGTAAAAAGCAGGTAAAGGAAGTCCTGGAGAAACTAAATATATATACATATCAACATTTGTGTTCAAATAATAGGTGTCCCAGGGTGATAAGGATATTATCTGAATAAGGACTCAATTCCGCAAGGGTGTAGGGAGAGTTGTGAGAACTGCCTGGAGCCAGAGCAGTTGTCTATGAAGAAATACTGGTGCATGGGGCTGGTTGAAAGCATTTTTTGTCTGTACCTATCACTGTGATAGCCTCGTCTCTCACTTTCTCCTAAGGTTAGCTATTCTACACTAAAAGCATTCTAAAGTGTATGCCTCAATGAGTACCTTGAAATAAGGAAAAAGGTTGTTATACAGACGTTTGTGTTAACATAATTATACTTTAAGACACTGTGTCCTGACCATGGCCTCTGTCCACACACTGCACCAAGGCTTATTTCACTCTTACTCAGCAGTGCTTATTTCTGTGAAAACATAAATTTTTACTACTTTACTTAGCTCAGTACGCGTTTCCACACCACGGGCCCAATCTTGCTCCTGTTGAATTTAATGGAAGCAGGATCCAGCCCTATTTGGAAGCTTATTTTTCTGATTGTGCTGAGAAAAAGCTGAGTGCTCAGCACTAGCTTCTCTACCTTTATTTTATCAACAGGCAGCAGAACTTTGAACCATAATTTAGAAATGGTTCCAACACCCACTAAAGTCAGCAGAAAATCTCCCATTGACACCAGTGGGAGTTGGATCAAGTCCTTACAGAGTATTGGGCAACTAATTTTTAAAAGACATATAGAAAGGGGGCACTGAAACAAATGTGGTACCAGTCTTAAAAAGAATAAAAGAGCTGTTCTGACAATCAATGTTCAGTAAGTCTAACTTCACTTAACATCGTTGTTTAGAGAGGGATGGAAGGGGGTGCTGTTGAAAAGGCTAGCTACTTTAAGATGGTCACACACAGCTTTTCTTTTGCAATGAAATAAAAAAATTGATCAAGTAACAATTTAAAAAATTTCAAAATCTCATTTACCTAAACTGGAGACTAAACCTGTTGTTACAAATTGGAATTTAGAAAGACTGAACTTCACCTGAGGTATTCAACAAAGTAAGATTTATGAGCATTCATCTGTACTGCATTCCTAGATCATAAAAAATATGTTGAGTCACAATCATATTGTTCCAGTTCAAAATCAATGCAGACCAAAGTTAAAATATCTCTTTCATAGCAATATTCCATGGCTAATTACTTCTTAGATAGCTTATCTTTCTCTAGTGTCAACAGAGAAAATGTTTTAAGAAAATCATTTACAAAGGTTAGTGAACAAGGTTGTTAAAAAATGTAAGAGCATATCAAAAGGCAGAAAGACAGAGGTCAAAATTCTTCACTGATTCACACCCGGTACTATCTCATAAAAATTAATGGAGATGCAGGGAGTGTAAGCCAATGGAGAATGAAACTCATTGTATTTCAGGACATCAGGGGGGTCAGAGGAATGAAAACAGACAACATTATTGGTTTCTGCTTTCAGCTTCTATTTTCTTTTCCTTTATTATTTGATTTTTAATAAAGGAAAGGCCCATTGCAAAATCTTAATTTTGTGTGAGCAGTATTATGCAGAATTACATCAATACCTTTATATGACACTGAATTTTAGTATATTTTTTCTCATTTTGTTGCTGTTATAAAGTTTTTTTCTCCATCCAAGTTGTATTTTGACAATTCTTTTAGCCATTCCAAATATGCTAGAGATGTGTTAGATTTCTATTTTACGAGAATTTCTCATTTTGCTACTCAGGCCTGGTCTACACTATGACTTTAATTCGGATTTAGCAGCGTTAAATCGAATTAACCCTGCACCCGTCCACACAATGAAGCCATTTATTTCGAAATAAAGGGCTCTTAAAATCGATTTCTGTACTCCACCCCGACGACCGGAGTAGCGCCAAAATCGATATTGTCATTGCGAATTAGGGTTAGTGTGGCCGCAATTCGATGGTATTGGCCTCCAGGAGCTGTCCCACAGTGCACCATCGTGACCGCTCTGGACAGCAATCTGAACTCGGATGCACTGGCCAGGTAGACAGGAAAAGTCCCACGAACATTTGAATTTCGTTTCCTGTTTGCCCAGCGTGGAGAGCACAGGTGACCACAGATAGCTCAGCTCATCAGCACAGGTAACCATGCAGGCCGATAATCGAAAAAGAGAACCAGCATAGACCATACGAGAGGTACTGGATCTGATCATTATATGGGGAGAGGATTCAGTGCTTGCAGAACTTCGTTCAAAAAGACGAAATGCCAGAATTTTTGAAAAAATCTCCAAGGGCATGATGGAGAGAGGCCACAATAGGGATTCAGATCAGTGCCGCGTGAAAGTCAAGGAGCTCAGACAAGCCTATCAAAAAACAAAGGAGGCAAACGGTCGCTCCGGGTCAGAGCCGCGGACATGCCGCTTCTACGCTGAGCTGCATGCAGTTCTAGGGGTGGCTGCCACCACTACCCCACCTCTGACCGTGGATTCCGAGGCGGGGATAATCTCATCAGCTACACCTGAGGATTCTGCGGACAGGGAAGAGGAGGAGGAGGAGGAGGAGGATGAGCTTGCGGAGAGCACCCAGCACTCCATTCTCCCCAACAGCCAAGATCTTTTTCTCAGCCTGACTGAAGTACCCTCCCAACCCTTCCAAGCCAGTATCCAAGACCATGACCCCATGGAAGGGACCTCAGGTGAGTTTACCTTTTAAAATATAAAACTTGTTTTAAAAGCAAGTGTTTTTTTAATGATTACTTTGCCCTGAGGACTTGGGATGCATTCGCGGCCAGTACTGCTACTGGAAAAGTCTGTCAACGTGTTTGGGGATGGAGCGGAAATCCTCCGGGGACATCTCCATGAAGCTCTCCTGGAGGTATTCCAAAAGCCTTGCCACAAGGTTTCTGGGCAGTGCAGCCTTATTCCATCCTCCATGGTAGGACACTTGACCACGCCATGCTTGCAGCAAGTAATCTGGTATCATTGCCTGACAAAGCCTGGCAGCGTATGGTCCCGGTGTTTGCTGGCATTCAAGCAACATCCGTTCTTTATCTCGCTGTGCAATCCTCAGGAGAGTGATATTGCTCATGGTAACCTGGTTGAAATACAGGAATTTAATTAAGGGGACAGAGGTGGCCATTCCTACTGGGTTGTTTGCCTGTGGCTGAAAAGAAATCCTTCCCTGCAGTTAGCCAAGCGCGGGAGGGGGGGGGAATTGGCCCTGAGCTTTTCGCGTTTGGCTAGCAGGGATCTTCCCTGTTACCAGCCACGCGGTGCAGGGAGGGGTACAGCGATCATCCCAGATAATTCATGGAGGAAGGGGGGAGCGGGGCGGGAGGGTTAGTTTGGTTTCTGCAGGGATCTTCCCTGATACCAGCCACGCGGTGGGGGAAGGGATAAAGCGATCATCGCAGAGAATTGGATGCGGGGGGTTAGTTTGTTTTCTGCTGCTGGTTAACAGGAAAACCGCAGCAGTCAACGGGCTTTGCTTGGTATGTGGGAAAGGAGGGCGCAGAAGCCGAAAGACAATGGCTTACCATGGCCGCATGCAAGCTGAATTCTGTTGCCCAGACCTGCGTCTGTGATCTCTAACACCAAAGCCACAGGCACTCAATATTAAGATGGAAAATGTGACCTTCTACTGAAATCACATGTGCTATGTAATGTGAATAGTGTTGTTCACCATGAAAGAGTATAAGCATTGTTCTGTAAAATGTATAATTTTAAAAACTTCTCTCCTTTTTCTCAACCCTCCCTCCAGCAGCTGCAAATTTTTCAAGCCTCCCTCCTCCGTCCCGAAGGCTATCTCAGATAAGGCGGCAGAGAAAGAGGACGCGAGATGAGATGTTCACAGAAATAATGAATGCACCCGCAATGAAAGAGCTCATTTGAATGAGTGGAAGGACACGGTATCTAAATTTAGGAAAGATGCCAGTGAACGTGAGGTCATGAGGGACGCTGGAGATGAGAGGTGGCAGGCTGCAACGCTGGGGCTGCTGCGTGATCAAACGGACATGCTCCGGCATCTGGTGGAGCTTCAGGAATGGCAGAAGGATAACAGACTGCTGCTGCAGCCGCTGTATAACCTCCCTCCCCCCTCACCATGTTCCATAATCTCCTCACCCAGACGTGTACGAACTCAGGGTGGGGGGGAGGCTCCATGCACCCTCACACTCCACCCCAGTGGACAGCCCAACCAAAAGGCTGTCATTATATTGAATTTTTTCAGTGGCCTTTTACTTCCCTCCTATCCTCCTCCCAAACCTCACCCAGATTACCTTGTGGGTTCTCTCCCTATGTTTATAATCAATTAATAAAGAATACATGATTTTTAAACGATAGTGACTTTATTTCCTTTGAAAGCAAGCTGGGGGAAGGGGGAGGGTGGGTTCCTTACAGAGAATGAGTTAATAAAGGGGGCGGGTTTTCATGAAGGAGAAACAAACAGAAATTTCACACTGTAGCCTGGCCAGTCATGAAACTGGTTTTCAAAGCTTCTCTGATGCACAGCGCTTCCTGGTGTGCTCTTCTAATCGCCCTGGTGTCTGGCTGCGCGTAATCAGCAGCCAGGCAATTTGCCTCAGCCTCCCACCCTGCCATAAAGGTCTCCCCCTTACTTTCACAGAGATTGTGGAGCACACAGCAAGCAGAAATAACAATGGGGATATTGGTTTGGCTGAGGTCTGAGTGAGTCAGTAATGATCGCCAGCGATCTTTTAAACGGCCAAATGCACATTTCACCACCATTCTGCACTTGCTCAGCCTGTAGTTGAACAGCTCCTGACTCCTGTCCAGGCTGCCTGTGTATGGCTTCATGAGCCATGGCATTAAGGGGTAGGCAGGGTCCCCAAGAATAACTATTGGCATTTCAACATCCCCAACGGTTATTTTCTGGTCCGGGAAGTAAGTCCCTTGCTGCAGCCGTTTAAACAGATTAGCGTTCCTGAAGACGCAAGCGTCATGAACCCTTCCCAGCCAGCCCACGTTGATGTTGGTGAAAGGTCCCTTGTGATCCACAAGGGCTTGCAGCACCATTGAAAAGTACCCCTTGCGGTTTATGTACTGGGTACCCTCGTGCTCCGGTGCCAAGATAGGAATATGGGTTCCATCTATTGCCCCACCACAGTTAGGGAATCCCATTGCAATAAAGCCATCCACTATGACCTGCACATTTCCCAGAGTCACTACCTTTCGTAGCAGCACTCAGTGATTGCTTTGGCTACTTGCATCACAGCAGCCTCCACAGTAGATTTGCCCACTCCAAATTGATTCCCGACTGACCGGTAGCTGTCTGGCGTTGCAAGCTTCCACAGGGCTATCGCCACTCGCTTCTCAACTGTGAGGGTGGCTCTCACCTTGGTATTCTGGCGCTTCAGGGCAGGGGAAAGCAAGTCACAAAGTTCCAAGAAAGTGCCCTTACGCATGCGAAAGTTTCGCAGCCACTGGGAATCGTCCCACACCTGCAACACTGTGCGGTCCCACCAGTCTGTGCTTGTTTCCCGAGCCCAGAATCGGCGTTCCACGGCTATAACCTGCCCCATTAACAGCATGATCTCCAAAGCACCGGGTCCCACGGTTTGATAGAATTCCATGTCCATATCCTCATAACTCTCGCCGTCGCACTGCCGTAGCCTACTCCTCGCCGCCTGGTTTTGCAGGTTCTGGTTCAGCATAAACTGCACGATAACGCGCAAGGTGTTTACAATGTTCATGACTGCTGTCTTGAGCTGAGCGGGCTCCATGCTTGCCATGGTATGGCGTCTGCATTATTCACCCAGGAAAAAGGTGCCAAACGGTTGTCTGCCGTTGCTTCCCTGGAGAGGGGGGAGGATATACCCAGAACCACCCGCGACAATGTTTTTGGCCCCATCAGGCATTGGGATCTCAACCCAGAATTCCAATGGGTGGAGGAGACTGCGGGAACTATGGGATAGCTATGGGATAGCTACCCACAGTGCAGTGCTCCAGAAATCGACGGTAGCCCCAGTATATGTACGCACACCACCGAATTAATGTGCTTAGTGTGGCCGCATACATTCGACTTTATACAATCTGTTTCCAAAATTCTAATTATATAAATTCGGATTAATCCCGCAATGTAGACATACCCTAAGAGACATACTAGTACCCATTCCTTGGCATATGTTGAAAGATTTAATTAATCTACTAAGTCTAAGTATATAGACCAGGAGGCAGAGGAAGTTATATCTATTCATAATTGTTACCTTTGCATATACTGCTCCAGTACTTCTGTAATTTGTGATAAAAATATTATGTGGGACAGTTTTTAGCTGATGATTTGTAGCATTTGCACAGTTTACTTTGATTAGCAAAACCTGAGGTATTTTGATAGTCTGGTACCCAGTAATATCTATTTAAGATTTTCTTGTGAAAAATTGTAAAGATAATGAACCGGATGTTCTGCAATCTTTCTTCTTGATCTTCTTCAGTCAATGAAATATGTTTCCATTTTACCTTATATCTCATGTTAGTGCGTACAACAATGTGGTTTGTGTATATTGCCCAAAAGGTATCTTTTAATACCAAATTTAAGAAAATCTTTAAATGGAGACATTTGTTTGTTTTTCCACATATGGCCTAATTGCTATTATATAATTCATAAAAAAAAGCCACATAACAGGGACAAGGCACAAATGATATATTTTGTATAAGAAATGGAACAAAACTGCCAGTAAAAATTAAAGCTGTTACTCTGTATATTTGTCTTTGCAGTCACAAGTTTGTAGTATTTGTACTGTCAACTTAAACTTTTCATTGTTCCATATGAGGCTGAATATTGAATTTGATAAACCTCAGTAATACGTTTTATAATAAAAGAGCTAATTTAATCTTTGGAATTACTCGTTTTTTTTTTAATAGATAGCTCAAAAATCCCAAATAGATCTCATATTTAATAAAATTCTACATTTTTAGTCACAGACTATTTTGTGAAATGTGTACTGTCCTAACTGTGACACTGCATAATCTAAGAAGACCATGTGAAACCGAAACCAATGTGAGGAAAAAAAAGAAACAGGAATGTTTTTGCTCTTAGAATAGATGGTTTCCATCACATCTCAAGAGGAAGACTAAAGCTCTATTTTGAAAATATCGGATATTATTTCAAATTACCTAAGAGACTTAGGAAAGACAGGTTTGGCTATGTGTATTTTTTCCATCCTTGGAAACTACTATTTTGTAAAAATTATGTGTTGGTAACTCATCACTATCTGTTATTATAAAGAACAGAAATAGATTTTTAATATAAAAATTGTCAGAGGGCAAAATTGTTTAATGGGCAGGAATGACAGTCTGAGAAAAAAATTAATCAGATTATCTTCACACACCAGGGTACTTAGATGCCCAGAAGCAGGGCATTTATTTTTCCAACCTAATCACTGGTCGTAGCTGGACTTCCCCTTTGGATTTGGGATTTTTGTTTTTGGATTTTTTCATACTCCAAAATACTCTTTTTGGGAAGTCAGTGTTGCTCCCCCTATAAAATAAATAAGCCAATCAATACCCAGCGAGCCAACAAGAGGAGCACAGCTGGGTAGGGGAGGTAAGGCTCTGGTCTAGGGGCCTGCTGCAGATTGATTTCAATGGGCCTTGGAACAGGCTCTCAACCGGGGAGTCCATAGCCCGCACTCTAGGCTACAGGCTGCCCCCAGCACAGTGCTGGGCACAGACACGTCGGGGGAACAGCTGCAGCCCTAAGCCCCGCCCCAGCACTTCAGGGGGCTTCCGCCTGCAGCAGGCCCCATCCCTCAGCGCCCCGCCCCTGCCGCACGCGCTTCCCCGCGGAAGCCCCGCCCCCAGGCCGTGTCTGGTTGACCCTTCAGGAGGCTAGAAGCAGCAGGACGTCAGGGCGCATGCGCAGTGTTTGAAAGCGATGGCGGCGATCACGGAAGAGGCGATTCGGGAGAGAGTCAATCTGCGGCATCAGAACCTCGGTAACCAGCTCCCATCCTGGGGGGCGCTGCTCCTATGGGAGGGGGTGGCAGGGATGGTCGCCGGAGGCAGCAGCCTGGAGATGAAGACAGTAGCTTTCCTCGCTGGCGGTTAAAACCGTTAATACGGCGGCACTAGGCGGGTTGGAAAATAAGAGGCGGGGCTTGTGTAGTGGTCCCGCCCCCAGAGCACCGCTGACCAATGGGAGGAGACGATTGACAGCAGCTGGGGCTCCCCTTTCTCGCCCTCTCCTATCCGGTGTGGCTGCCTCAGGCGGGCCGAGGGTCTGTGGGGGGCGGGGCTAAGACTTGCTGCACGCGCCAGTCAGGAGCTGCCCGACCCCTCCTATGGCGGTGTGTGAATGAGGGCGTGGCCACGGCTGGGCGGGGCTGGGGTCCCCCATCACGCTGCTCTTGCTGGTGACAGCTGGGCCCTGTGGTTGGTCAGATGCCCCCCAGTACCAGGTTAGCAGGGATGCGGCATGGGGCAAGGCCCCTGAGCAGGGACACTTTGGAGACCAGGAGCCCCCGAAAGGAACACGTCAGAAGCGGGAGCCTGCAGCTTGGCCCCGACGCCCAGACCTTCTCGCAGTACTCGGCTTCCCCTGTCACAGGGCTGTGCCCATGTCTGCTGCTAGTGGCTGCCCGGCCTGCTGCTATGGCACAACAGGGGAGGGCATCACCGCCGCCCCAAGTGGTTGAGGCTTGGGACTGTGGTGATGATGGTCACGGTTTGATTGCTGCCTGTGATCCTGGTGGTGGCCACGTGCGTGTGTGGACATGCTTGGTTACACAGGTAATTGCCGTGAGCCCACCCACATGTTCAAACTGTCCTGGATTTTAAAATGGCAGCTATTGTGATCGGAGCAGCCTGAATCCCACATCGTAAGGGTGGGGGCAGCGATGACTTTATACCACCTTTAGAGCTCCCTGGTTCTACACGGGGCTGGTCCTGTGGCAGACAGATACAGCTGTCATAGTCCAGCTGTGCTCTGGCCGTGCCCCTCTTCCCTTGACCGTGCCCACATGCTCCCTACAGCAGGGACTGTGGAGGCAGTATATCACTGGTTAGGTGTTTAACTAGAGGAATCCTCAGTTAACTGATATATGGTGATTTTACAGTAGACTGTGTAGGAGGATCTGGCCCCCTCTCATGTTTCTTGTCCCATAAATATCTGGTGGCCTCCAAATTATTAGAGCCAGAAACCATTGCTTTATGCCATCTATTAAAGCTGCTGGGAAGCCCCACTTTCAAGCAGAAAAAAGTGGAGTATTAGGGTACATCTACACTGGAATAAAAGACCCCAGCATAGCCACAGCTGGTCCAGCTCAGCTAAATTGGGCTGCAGGGCTAAAAATTGCTATATAGACATTTGGGCTTGGGCTGCAGCCCAGGTTTTGGGACCCTCCCCCCCGCATGGGGTCCCAGAGGTTGGGCTCCAGCCTGAACCGAAACATCTACACAGCAATTTTACAACCTGAGCTCTGGGAGCCTAATTCAGCTGACTTGAGCCAGCCACGGGTGCTTAATTGCTGAGTAGATGTACCCTCAGAGTCCAATACTGCTGTCACTTAAACTAGTTTTAATCCAAAGTAACTTTGATAAAATTAAATGTATTACTCTGGTTATACACCAGTGTATCTCATAGCATTATATAGCCCAGCAGCTGTAGTGGCTCATGCCACGATGAGCATAATCTTCCACTTCTTTGCAACTCATAGTCATTTATTCCAGTGCAAAGCGAGTGTAATACTCTGCAAAAATGGAATCGGTAGATGAGTACGTAAGATGGAGGCCCATTAGCCAGTAAAACTACCTTTCCTTTCTCACTTCACTTCCAGTCAGGATAGTGTAATCAGACTGATCTTTTTTCTTTAATTGGTATACCATCTGTGCACTTGGTACTATATGAAATTAGAGAAAGATCAGTTGCTGGTTTGAGTACCTCACAATCCTAATTAGACTAGCACGGATAAAACATAGCACATTGACTTACTAAGTGAAGATCCAAACTCAAAGGGATGCAGATATCTTCCTTTGTGTTTTCCAACGCACTTCTCCCTAAAGTGGGTTAACATTAAAAGACCCCTAGAAAAAGCATGTCTTAGGAGTGCCTAAGTGTCGAGAACGAGAAGTAAGTTGGCATGCTAGACATGAAAAGAAGTAGCTTGGAAGAACAGACTGTTTTAATTCAATTGTAAATTGGGAAAAGCTCTGGGCAACAGTAACCTGACTTTAGATGTATAAAGACAGTACTGTGTGGTTCTCTTGTAACGATAACAGCTAGAAACTTCGGGACAAATTTTGCTTGCCGCTTAACAAATGTGCAATATGGGAAATGGCACAAAGAGCCTTCCCTTGCCAGCTCTTGCATGGTCCACATAAGGATCAGGGAGAATTGCATTTGCTGTACTTGAGGGGCATATAACATCCCAAGGATGCATTGTGGATGATAGACAGATCTATCAGTGCTGTACGCTGGCAGCCATATGCGAGATGGAGGAGGAAGTAAGCTGCACCCTACAAAGAAATGAAATAGTGGGCATGCAGCATCTATATCAGAGGTGGGCAAACTACGGCCCGCGGGCCACATGCGGCCCGTGGGACCCTCCTTTCTGGGCCGAGAGGCTAGCCCCCTGCCCCTCCCCCGCTGTTTCCCCTCCCCTGCAGCCTCAGCGTGCCGTGCCACCGGCACAATGCTCTAGGCAGCCGGGCAGCGCAGCTGCAGAGCCGCGGCCTGACCCGTGCTCTGTGCTGCGCAGTGGTGTGGCTGGCTCCAGCCAGGTGGCACGGCTGTAGCGCCATCAGCCACCGGTGCTCCAGGCAGCGTGGTAAGGGGGCAGAGAGTGGGGGGGGTTGGATAGAGGGCAGGGGAGTTCGGGGTGGTGGTCAGAGGGCACGGGTGTGGATAGGGGTCGGGGCAGTCAGAGGGCGGGGAATGGGGGCTTAATGGGTGCAGAGGTCCCAGGGGGGCAGTCAGGAAGGATGGGGGGTTGGATGGGGCAGCGGGGGGCAGTCAGGGAGAAGGAGTGGTTGGATGGGGCAGGGGTCCTGGGGGGGCAGTCAGGAATGAGAGGAGGGGTTGGTTGGGGCGGCGGGGGGCGTCAGGGATGGAGGTTCTGGGGGGGGACAGGGGGGGGGGGGGTGGATTGGGCAGGGGTCCGGGGGGAAGGGAGGGTCAGGGAGGGGGGGGGGAGCAGGGGCCGGGCCATGCCTGGCTGTTTGGGGAGGCACAGCCTCCCCTAACCAGCCCTCCATACAATTTCCGAAACCCTCAGGCCAAAAAGTTTGCCCGCCTCTGATCTATATGCTTAGGAACTCCCAGTGATGTAAGGGTGGTTGATTCAGCATTGCTATGCTCAGAAGCTCCCAATGTTTCCTTTAGTGTGATATGATACCACATTTCCACTATGGGCCTATCTACACTACCACTTAAGTCAATGTAACTTAAGTCACTCAAGAGTGTGAAAAAATCACCCTTTTGTGACGCAGGATACAGCGACTTAAAGGGTGTTTACACTGCGCTGTGTTGCTGGGAGATGCTCTCCCACTGACCTCTCGTTGAGGTGTAGTAATTATGCCGATAGGAGAGCATCTTCACCAGATGCGCTACAACTGCACCACTGTAGCATGATAGTGTAGACTAGCACTTAGTGTGGGTTGTACCCACAGCACCCAGTTGTACCCTCTTTTTCCCTCCCTTCTTCAAATCAAGCCTGGATTCTGCAGAATTTAATGGCTATAGAAGAGTGGACTCATTACTGGTGTAACCCCTTATGGCTGAGTGTGGGTATTAACTCTTTGCTCATCTAGCGCTCCCTGCTGACATCCATTCTGGCTCTGCAGTGCCTATTCTGTGACTCAGATCTCTGGCCAGGCCACATTAAAGTCTCTCCTCTTTGACAGTATCAACATCCCAAAGAGACCTTGTCCCACACAGCACTGGTAATCAATATGACATCTCCTGCCCTTCCAGGGCTCCTCTTCCATTCCTTTTTTCTATCAGAATACTGGCCCTAGGACTTTTCCCTGGAGTATTTTTACCAAACTCAAAAGCAAAATACAAACCAAAACGAAAGCAACTTCTGCCCCTTCCCTCAGGTTTAAATTTTTAATCCATTCTGGAGTCTCCCCCAGCTTTCTTTGCTTCTGGAGAATGCTCACTCTCACAAGTTACTTCCCTGGAGCCTTGCCTCTTCTTTGGATCCTCCACTTCTGTCTGTCCCTAATATTGTCTGCCTATCGGTTGTTTTTTATCAAGTCCACTCTAGGAGTTCCTCCTTTCACTCTGCCATCAGAGCCAGCCCCAGGCAGATAAACTCCCTCCTGGAGTTCTTCAGTTGAGTGCCATGCTGGATTTCTTTCCTGGAGGTCCAGGTCCTGCCTTTTTTTTTTCTCTCTCTCCCCCCTCCCCTCCCCAGTGCTTACCAGCAGAGCATGCTCCATTCCAGTGACATCTCTGTACCTCCTGCATACAGTCTCTGGTACTCAGAGAGGGGCTGCAGAGGTCTTTCCATGTAGCCTCCTTCTGCTTTGGTCTTCCTCCTTTTATAGAAACCACCCAGCTCCTCCCTAGCCAAGCTTCATTTTTAAATAGGCCTAGCCCACCCTGTAGGTGAAATCAGGTATTTTATTCGCCTCACCAGCCCACCTTAACTGGTTCACCATCTGTGTGAGGTAAATGCCCCCATACAATGGCATTGTGCTCCCTATCTAGCATAGAAATCTTCCTGCTCACTGTTGCTTTTGTATGACTGAGCAGACTTTTTACAATAGTGACTGTGCCACCTTTTCTTTTTAACTGCAACTGCACACAGAGGAGAATAGATGGCCATTTAATGTTTTTTTCGTGGGTGAATACCCACTTCGTCAGACGCATGCGAAAGCTTATGCTCCAGTACTTCTGTTAGTCTATAAGGTGCCACAGGACTCTGTTGCTTTTTACAGATCCAGACTAACACAGCTACCCCTCTGGCATTTAATTTCTTCTTATTCAATTCTGACCTCCCTGAGTCAGTGGTGTAGTCCTGAAAGGGCATCTACCAGAATGCCCCCACCAGCATGAACTCACACACATGGTGCTTGTAGGGCCATGCTGTGCGGAGGATGCCATTTTGCTCTACCAAATGCCATCTTTCATGTGGCATGACCTTGCAATGCATCATGCTATGGGGAGCGTGCCATTTTGAGAACAAAATAGCATCCTCCATGCAGCAAAAGTGCTGATCCACTCTTCTGCCATGATCTGACCTCACTACAGAACAGCCCTGAGCACATCACTAATAATACTTTTATGTTCTTTGATCTAGGGATATCAGATCAAGCACATTCTGTGAGGGTTTGATCCAAAAGGTGCTAAATGTCTGCAGCAAGGTGCTGAGCACCCTCATGTCCCAGTGATTTCTATAGGAACAGTATATGCTTAGCAGGTGCTTACAGTCCATCACAGTCCAGCCCCACATGACCTGCAGTTGGGTTTTTTGGCCATTTGGTTATTTATCTGATGAAATATAAGCTGTTTCTGCTAAAAGAACTAGGGAAGAGGTTTTGTTTCATCACATAGACCCAGAAGACAAGTACAAAAAGGCTGGTTGGGTACATGCCAATAAATCCATTAGACTGTGGCATAACTGTTTGGTTAGAAACTAGATTTTAGTGTAGTAATTTAGTGGCTTCGTAAGAAACTGCCACAGATCTATTTAGTTGAAATAGGTATAATCTGTTCACAAGTTGATATAGATGTAATCTGACTGCAAGAAACATACCGTAATTTACAGGTGCACCCTTCTTTGGCCACATGTGAATGTCATTAGAATTTTGAGACTGGAAGCGGAAGTGTTGCTTTCTGTGGGATTATCCTCTGCCTTTATGGCTTAATTTCCATGCAGACAGCTTGGTGGGGAGCAATACAGATGGAAGGTGTGTTATCTTTATCTAGGTCCTCTTTGCAGTTCTACCAAGCAGCATATCCGCAGGCAGTTTTTAAAATCTGCCCTCATAGGCACAAGGAGGCCAATCCCTGACATTGTTAGCTCCACTTGCCAATGATAAATATTCTCCAAGTCATTGACACACACACACAATCCTAAAATCACAAAAAAAATTAAACATGCATCTTGCATTGTCTGTCACTTCAATATCAGGTGTATTTAAAAGAATTAGAATAATTTCAATAACTTAATTTTTCTTATGATCAGTATATTCAGGTTTCACATTTTCTCATTGTAGCTGATGTCCGATCATTGTCTCTTCCTGGAACTTATCATGAAAAGATTACTCATTTAGGAAATTCTCTGAAAAATTTCACTCGCCTAAAATCCTTAGACCTCTCTCGCAATGCATTGGTTAGCTTGGAGGTATGTTTTTTGTTTATTTTTTTTAAATGATTATTTAAGATGTATATAACAGGAACTGGGTTGGGTCTTGAAGTCATGGAGAAGGGACAAGAGGATTGGGGGAGTCGTATTGAGGGTTTTATGGAGGTTGGAACAATATCGGGTTTTTTTGTGCTTTGCAAACCTGGTACCTTATGGAAAAATAATGGAGGGTACAGGTGAAGGGGGAGCCAGTTTACCTTCTGATAAACTTGAAATTCAGTATCTGTAAAGAAAATAAGTATTTTGTGAGCAGGCTCACTACCTGTTCCATTACCAGCCCGGCATGCAGATCCTGATTTAGTCCCTGATCCTGCAACCCCTTTTTTTTCACAAGTAAATGGAGTTGGATGGCTTTGGAGGATTGGTAACAGAATAAAGAGTGTGTTATCTCCAAATGACAATTTTGAATCTAATTTGGATTAGTGGTCAAAAATTATTTTCTGGTGGTTGTTCAGAGCATTGTGTGAAATGATTTTGTAGTTTTAGTCTATTCCAAGTGGGCTGGAGTCCAGATTATAATTGGCACCCTTGGTCATAGTCTCAGCAAAAGCTGGCATGGAGTCTGAACTAATATATTAAACTTACAGGTTTTCTTTCTCGAAGACTGTGGCATTTCAGTGATTTAGTATGGGGAAATGTGCATTGCCAAGCCTGTGCTATAGCTCCTTTGTAGTTGAAGGAGGATTTTAGTTTCAAGTGCTATCAATCCATCACCTTTTTCAGGTTAAAAAGACTTACACTCATGCTTAATTTAAATACAAGAGTTCAACCAGTGTCATCAGGACTCTTCATGTGGGTAAAAATAAGCATGTGCTTAAATCTTTGCAGGAACAAAGTGTAAGTGTGTAATCGCTTATCTCAACCCTTTTTGTGAAGAACAGCATCAATATACTATATTACTTTATTTTACATAATATCTGTAACATTTCTTGATAGCTTGAAGAGCTCAAATTGATGAATGTCAATACTTGAGGTACTCAGTTCACATTTAAATTTCAGCACTCTTAACTAATTGTTCATCTCAGCAAAATAATGTTAACTTCAAAAATGTTTTAAGTGTCACTAGAAATTTTTAAATATTTAAAGATGCCACTAGAAGACAGAAGGGCTTTATATGCACATAACAGATATGGCATGGGCAGCAGTTATTAAGTTGTCCCCAAATGCTCTACCACTCAGCTACAACCCTTGTCTGGAAGGAATATCTTCTTGGAGGATAGTTTTGACAAAGCCAAAAAGAATAACAAATAATGTCACTTGTGATGTGTGTTTGTGAGGTTTTTAAAAATGTTCATGTGTGCACTTGAACTTGGACTGAGACCAGCAACTCATTTCACATAGGCCACCAAACAGCTACAGGCAGATGGTAAAGACTATTAAATCACTAGTTGCCTGGCTTTGATTTATATCAATGACCTAGTGTATTTCACTCTATGAAAACGTAAAGTTTATTCAAGTCATATGTGAGTACAAACTAATATGGTTTCTATTTTCTATACATTAACAGGGTATTCAGCATCTCATATTTTTAGAAAAGCTCAATCTCTATTACAATCACATTTCATCACTATCAGAAATATTTCGACTTCATAGTTTAACTGCTCTCAAGGATGTGGACCTCCGTCTGAACCCTGTAGTTAAAAATGAGTCTGATTATCGTCTTTTTGTTGTGCACATGCTTCCTAACCTTAGACGATTAGGTAAGTACAATTCAGAACTTAACTTGAGTTCTTGAAATTTTAGATATAGTATTAAGTATCTTATATGAAAGAGAAATATATATGTGTATGTATTGAGAATATGTCTGTGGTGTGTGATTTATGCAGTTTATTCCATGAGTGCCAATGAAACCTTTATACCATGTCCACATTTATTCTTTATAGGCTATATATGTACTTTTAAGAATGTGGTTTTGGTGGTATTTCTTAAATGTATGGAACAACTTTCCAGGTGGAGGGATACCTTTGTTACCATAATAATGGCTAGCTAAATGGTCAGTAGGACTTCTGATACCCGATTTTATTTATAACTTTTAAAAAAATATGAAAGAATATGATTAGATTAGAGAGGAAGGCTAGGCCAGTGATTAAAGAGCTAGCCTGAGACTCAGAATCAGTTTCCTGCTCTGCCACAGGCTTCCTGGGTGACCTTGGGCAAGTCACGTAGGTCCAGATCCACAAAAGTATGTAGGCTCCTAACTTATGAAATCAGTGGATGTAAGGAATCTAAATACATTTGTGAATCCGAGCCTTAGTCTCTATGCTTCAGTTCTGTAGCTGGGAAATAGAGAGAGAATAGTACTTCTCTGCCTCACTGGATGTTGTGAGGATAAATACATTAAAGACTGTGAGATGCTCAAATACTGTGATAATGGGGGCCATATATGTACCTAAGATATCTAGATAGATTGACTGGAAACCATCTACCTGTGCACATAGCTAACCTGTTTTTATTACCATCATGCTTGTGCTTCTTTGTGAATGCAACTTGTCTTAAATTAAACTGTAAGCTCTTTGGAGCAGGATTTTTATTTATTTTTATTTTTTAATTGTGTGTTGGTTCAGGAATCAGTAGGAGCCATGTGCTGTACCAATAGCATGAAGTGACAGATTTAGCACATATCTCCAGCAGCATTCTGTGGCAGATGTGACATTACCAGCTTAGTGCATGTTAGGGTCTGAGACAGAGCCAATGTCATTTATCAGCAGCAGGGCTGGCTGTTGCATGAACTTCATTATTTAAGTTCAAAGCTGATGTGCAAAAACCTTCATAACATGGTTATTTGGGGGTATTCAGTACTTTGTTAAACAATTATAGATCATTCCATTATCCCATTGCAGATTTTTTTTAGTGCAAACAGTTTTATAGAGACTTTACGGATGTGATTTTTCTAATGTGCTCACCACTGGTCTAACTTAGCTCCCATTGTCTTCAGCGGTAGAGGAATAAGGCCAACACTGAGAGCTTTTGAAAATCCCACTCTATTTTTAGTATGAAAAAAACATTACCAAGGTTGACTTTGTGTTTTGAAAATGCAAAATACTTTTTCTGACTAAAGATGTTTTGAATAAAGGTTCAGAGTAAACATTTTGTAATATGAATGGGTGCTCTATTCTGTTATGCTTTTGTATCAATATTTTCTATGAACATATGATTTGATAAATTAGACACACAAATTAGACACACAGCTACTGCACAAATTAACTGTATACGTAAATGTTTTGATAAGAAAGCTTACTGTTTCCTCCTTGCATTTATTTGTATTTCAAACTTTTTGATAATGCTTATCAAGACTTGTGCCCACAACTAACCTATTATTAGTGGATACGTAGGGAAGAAAACCATATCCTGCTCCCTGTAGGATTCTGTTAGCTTCTGTGAAGCAATCCAACAGTTATACCAAAACAGAAGAACTAACTATTTAAAATATCACTCTGAGAACTTGTCTTTTCCCCTTCCCATAGAATTGTTCAGAACAGTGACCCATTTTCAGTAGTGTCTGTAGCTTTGTGTATCTTTTGCTGTCAATAGTGTAGTTTGTGGCTTTGTAAGTTAAAAGATTTAAGTATCAGGATCCTTTAAAAGGGAATGTTGGTTACATGCAGCTATATTACCAGAGCAAGATGTTAACTTTAATAAAAAAAAAAAAAAAAAAAAAAAAAACCATGCCAAATACAAACCTCCCTTTAACTACTCATCAAAGTGACAAAAGTTAATTGTCCTAATTTTCTTTGTATAATGGTCATTACGGCCATCTTCCCCTCCTGCTAGCTTTAGAACAGAATTCACTTATGTCTATGTGAGTGGAGTTGCCAGTCAGCCCCTAATATAAAGCTCTATTTTCATTGTGGAGTCAAAGGGAGAAATCTTGGCCCACTCGAAATCAATAGAAGTTTTGCTGTTGACTTCAGTGGAGTCAGGATTTCAACTAAAAGGTTATGGCTCATGGCCTCTGGTTTCATTAACGAAAAGGTACGGTAGAACACCAGAGTTACGAACACCAGAGTTACGAACTGAGCAGTCAACCACACACCTCATTTGGAGCCGGAAGTACGCAATTAGGTAGCAGCAGACACAAAAACAAAACAAAAACCTCACAAATACAGTACAGTGCTGTGTTAAACGCAAAGTATTAAAAAAAAAAAAAAAAAAAAAAAAAAAGCAGCATTTATCTTCTGCATAGTAAAGTTTCAAAGCCGTATTAAGTCAATGTTCAGCTGTAAGCTTTTGAAAGAACTAATGTTTTGTTCAGAGTTATGAACATCCTCCATTTCCAAGGTGTTCTACTGTAATTCCAAATTCACATTACATGAACCCATGAGCGGTAGGTGGAGCCCCCCGTTGGGGAGGCTAGCCCCCAGCTCCGCCCCTTTGCCCAAGGCCCCTGCAGCCAGAGCCCTAAGGGCCCCTCCTTGTGGCCGGAGCCTGCCCCCGCAGCCAGAGCAGCTCTGTGCTTTCCCCCCTCCCCCATAGTCAGAGAAGCCCCGGGCCAGCTGGAGCCCCCCCACAGCACTGTGCCTTCACAGACCCCAAGCTGCCCTGTGTAAAAATCTCTTGTTTCTTCTCTTCCGGGAGAAGAACCTTAGCTTTTGATATACTCCATGAAGGTTCTGGGGTGGCTGAGGAGGCGGTATGTGTTACTCAGCTTCATCAGTAATCTCTCTGGAGTCCAGGGAGATTACTGATGAACCAGGAAGCTGAATAGCAGATACCACCTCCTTGGCTGTCCCGGAACCTGTATGGAGCATAATAATAAGAAAAAACTTCCCCCCTCCAAACCCACAACTGGTGTCTGGAGGTCGCCACTGTGCCCGGGCAGGCTCAGCCTTCCCTGACCTATTATACCCACTGCCACATTGCTGTTTCCAGGCTTCCTTTCCTGTCTGCCATTCTCCCTTATATCCTGGGTGGAATCTAATAAGCTATATCTGTCCCACTAAGTCAGAAGAGGCTGAATTTCAGCTCCTGATGGGGCTTCCAACACCTGCTATCAGGATGAGGAGAATCATTCCTCTCTGCTACAATCTATTTAAATGTGATGGGGTTGTTTTCCTACAAATGAATTATGAGATAACTTGAAGATTGGTGGAAAAAGGTAAAAAACCTACAAAACCCAGACATAAAACTTTAAGCCCCCGGACAGTGGGTTGCGTTTACAAAACTTGGCTCTGGAATAGCAGTTATGTTCTATAACACTAGCCTAGGCATATGCACGTGTTGCCTTAGGAACATGTGTGTATTTTCCTTAAAACTGACATGATAAAATCTGTGCCTCACGGATTATCAGAGGTTTATCTTCTGTAAATGAAGTCAGGTTGAAGGTGCCAGGGGGTACATCTACCCTACATGGGGGATTCGATTTAAGATACGCAAATTCAGCTACGTGAATAGCGTAGCTGAATTCGACGTATCGCAGCCGACTTACCCCGCTCTGAGGACGGCGGCAAAATCGACTTCTGCGGCTTCCTGTCAACGCGCTTACTCCCACCTCCACTGGTGGAGTAAGAGCGTCGATTCGGGGATCGATTGTCGCGTCCCAACGGGACGCGATAAATCGATTTCCGAGAGGTCGATTTCTACCTGCTGATTCAGGCGGGTAGTGTAGACCTAGCCATTATATCGTTCTAATTTTCTGAGTTAAAAGCTATAGTGAAAAATATTAATGACATTGACTCCTTTTTGTGTGGGTTTTTTTCTAGATGATCGACCAGTGAGAGATAGTGAACGAAAAGCATCCCTTTTGCATTTCACCACAGATCATGCATTTGAGTTAAAAGATTCTTCACCAACAGCAAAAGTGAATGAAATTGAAAGGTATGAACAAAGTAACAGAAGCAGTAGATTTGAAGTGTTGGAAAGGAAATTAGGGCTTAATTCAAAAACAAATATTGCACTTAGGCAAGCTTATAAACATTTTTAGTGCAAGAATCAAAAAATGCAGCTGTGGAAACATATGGAAAATCTTCATGGCTCTCATGTCCCGTCAGTGTAAATCCTATGAGTTACTTTGGGGAAATTACTCAAGTCTGTGTCTGACAAACCTTACCAATTTGTTACTTGTGCATTAAATTCCTCAGGCAAATTTCTGTGTGTTTTGAATACCACAGGTCTCTGGTTTAGGAATTCTTGCTCATTACCAGTTACATGATTCCTCTTTCTTCATTTGTCAGTTAATGCTGTTCATATTCAGTTCTGTCTTTGTCGATTTCTTGCTATAAGTAAGCCTTTCTCTGTGCTGTGCCCATCAATTTGTATTTTTATAATGGCACTAATCTCTGTTATCTGAGTGTGGGATCTGTGAAGGTACTTAGGCATGTAAGGTCCAGTTTGGGCTTGGCTGCAATCCACAAAATGCCTGCCAAACAGTGGAGGCATCAACTCACTCAGTGCCAAATTTTTCAGAGTAAATGTTCCCTCCTGCCCCCGTGCTTATGTTCCTGCTTCTGGGTAGGCATGCTGCTGCTCAACTCTAAGCTCTTGGACACCCCAGACATATTCATGAACCAGGGGAAGATAGGGGTGTGACGGGTTCCCTCCCTGGTGCCACCTGATGTATTGGGGTACCACTGAGCCTGCCTGTTCCACCAGCCTGGGCTCCCTTACTCTGTCCTGCTGAGCCAGACCCTCATGTCTCCTCCAATACACACACAGGTAGGGACACACCCAGCTGCAGAAAGACACAGACACTGAAATCAGCTCTGCGTGGGTAGGCTTCAGCTAGGGAATTGCACAGCACTCAAGTGCACACCCCCTCTGGAGTGCAAACCCAAAATTGTATCATCTTGCACTGCACAGAAATCTGTACAGAGTAAGCTCATGAGATTCACTCCCTCCCTCAAAGTGGTGAAAGATATGCACAGCTTTTTTGCGCCCCCCCCCCATTATGAATTCCACAAACTGGTTTTAAACAAAACAAAATTTATTAACTACAAAAGATTATAAGGGTTAGGAAACAGATCAAAGCAGATTACCTATCAAATGAACCAAACACCCAAACTAAGCTTAAGATACTAAAGAAACTGGTTACAAGTAGTAATTTCTCACCCTAAATGTTGTTTTTGGTAGATTGCAGTGATTCTTGAAGGCAAGCTGCTCTTACTTGCAGCTTAAAAATCCAGATATTTCTTTCACAATCCAGACACCTTTCTAGCCTGGTCTCAGCTTTTCTCCCCCTGCTTTGTCTTCGTTTCTTAGATATTTCCAGCAGTCATTCTGGGTGGGGATTCAGTGAAGAATGACCCTGATTATGTCACTCCCTTGCCTTAAATAGGTTTTACATATAGCAGGAGTCCTTTGTTTTCCAGTGTGGTTCCCCACCCCACCCACCCTGGAAACATACTGGTATTCTATCATGAAGTCCAGTACCAGATGACTTGATCATATGACCCTGCAGTGTCAAAGCAGCCATGAGTCAGAGGTTTTTTGTAGCATCCCAGGAAAGCTCAGGTAGGTGGGAGATTAGCATCTTCAAAGACATATTGTTCTCCCTAATGGTCCATTGACTTGTTCCCAGCTAGCCAGCCAGACTGATTGCATTCTGTCTGGTGGTTGTTCCCCAGGTGCAGACACTTTTGTAGTACAGATGTATTGTCAAAAGTCCTAACTTGAGATGCAAAAATGATACATTCATACAAATAGGATAATCCTATTTTGTAAATAACCTTTCCAGTGATACCTCACATGACCTATCTTGCATAAAATACATTATGATTGTGTCAATCATATAATATTACTCTGAAAAATATGGGAAGCAGCGTCACAAGGTGTTCATCTGTCTAAGTTGCATGTGGAGCCTAGTAGAGCAAGCATGTTGAGAGGCCACCTACCAGATCAGGTCCCATTCAAAAACTGGTTGGAGGTGGTGGTGATAGTGTCTTCCATTTTATAATTTTTGTCTCAATGGGAGGCCCAGGTTCAATTACCCACTGTGCTGGAGGGGGAGAAAGGATTTGAACTGAGGTCACTTAACTCTCAGTAGAGTGCTGTGCTATGTTCCCTGTAAGCTGCACGGCCGCACAGCAGTCTCTCAAGGCCCGCCAGAGCTGCCGCGGCTCGGGAGAGGAGCCCCTTCCCCGGCCGAGGCCTGACAGAGCTCACCTGGCCCTCAGCTGCTGCGTTGAGAGAAGGCTGCACCCCAAGTTTTTTGTTGAGGTTGATGGATTTCCACTCCATACGGCTAAATTCAATGCCTTGCATGCTGTCAAGTATCAGGGGGTAGCCGTGTTAGTCTGTATCCATAAAAACAACAAGGAGTCCGGTGGCACCTTGAAGACTAACATATTTATTTGGGCATAAGCTTTAGTGGGTAAAAAACCCACTTCTTTTTTTTGTTCAAGTATGGCTACTTTTAAATCTGTTATAGAATGTCCAGGAAGATTGAAGTGTTCTCCCACTGGCCATCACATACAGCCCCCAGCTAAAACCTCTCCAGCACACCATCAACGATCTACAACCTATCCTGGAAAACTGTCCCTTACTCTCACGGACCTTGGGAGGCAAGCTGGTCCTCGCTTACAGACAGCCCCCTCCCCCCCCACCTGAAGCAAATATTCACCAGCAAGTACACACCACACCGCAGAAACACTAACCCAGGAACCAATCGCTGTAGCGAAACTCGTTGCCTACTCTGTCCCCATATCTACTCTAGCGACACCATCCGATGACTCAACCACATCAGCCACACCATCAAAGACTCATTCACCTGCACATCTACTAATGTTATATGCGCCATCATGTGCCAGCAATGCCCCTCTGCCATGTACATTGCCCAGACAGTCTCTACATAAAAGAATAAATGGACACAAATCGGACATCAGGAACGGTAACATACAAAAACCAGTAGAACACTTCAGTCTTCCTGGACATTCTATAACAGATTTAAAAGTAGCCGTACTTGAACAAAAAAACTTCAAAAACAGACTTCAAAGAGAAACAGCGGAACTAAAATTCATTTGCAAATGTAACACCATTAATTTGGGCTTGAATAGGGACTGGGAGTGGCTGGCTCACTACAAAAGCAGCTTTGCCTCTCCTGGAATTGACACCTCCTCATCAATTATTGGGAGTGGACTACATCCACCCTGATTGAATTGGCCCTGTCAACACTGGTTCTCCGCTTGTGAGGTAACTCCCTTCTCTTCATGTCAGTATATAATGCCTGCATCATCTGTAATTTTCACTCATGCAGCTGAAGAAGTGAGTTTTTTACCCACAAAAGCTTATGCCCAAATAAATTTGTTAGTCTTTAATGTGCCACTGGACTCCTTGTTGTTTTTGTGGATACAGACTAACACAGCTATCCCCTGATACTTAGCAGAGATAGGAACCACTCTACAGCCTGGACGTAAGCCTCGTCCCCTGCCCAGAGATAGGTGGCTAGCACATATCCAATGGGAGATGCCAAAGATGGGTATCTAAGATGGATCCCTGCCTAGCATGCTGGCTTTTATGGATCGCCTTTGAAGGCGCATATCTCTTCCCCCTGCATCGTATGGGGAACCTAGGTGCCTAACTCGTGTTTTGCGGATCACAGTGTTACTGTGACTTTGTAGGCGCTAAAAGTTAGGCAATTCAACAATCAGTGTCATAGCACCTACGTCCCTTTGTGGATTCCACCATGAGTGCTTGTTGGCTTGTCTTTCCACATCCAGAGCTGGATATCAGATCATTTTCTGAGAGTGAAAATCATTACAAATGGATTTATAGTGGAAGATTCTTGTATTCAAAATGCCTTTTGCCCTTCTGGATTTCATTTTAAAAGCGGTTCAGTTACTCTTACTTAACCTATTATGTAATTAAATTGTTAATTGGCAATCTTTTTGTTGTGTGTTTGTTCAGTTCCTAACAAATGGGGCACTGATCGGGCTCCCTAGGCACATGAGAAGGAGATTCACAAAAGCCAACAAGCTGCGCAGCCAATACTGTATGAGAGAGGTGTGGCTTAACTGGGCAGGAGAAATGTAGGGGACTTTATTGGCAGAAACTTAAATACCTAGGGAATTTAGGCACCTACATGGTTATGCAGCAGCTGCATGGGATTTTGGAGATCTGGATTTTGTACTTGAGAACCTAAAGTAGCAGTTAAGCATCTAAATCCCTTTGTGGAAATTTCCCTTTTACTTTGGTGGCTGAGGCATCCAACCCCAGTTCAGCTGTAACTACTTTTCGGGAGCTGATGTGATTGAGCACATATCTCCAAAAATATTATTTAATTGGAAAAAATTGGTTCATGGTACCACTGTTACAAACTTTACCTGTACTAGCAGGTGTTAATCTTGTCATGCTGTAAATTTCATGTGCTGTTACTGCTTTTTTAAATCTTAAGAATTGAATTCTTTCAATAATCAGTCACTAAATATTTTGAAACTTACAGCAAATTTAAAATTTGTTGTAAAAGTTTATAATCAACCTTAAAATAGCTGGGAAGTTGCATACAAATCATACCATTTTAATTTTACTTCTAAAAATGTGCTGGAAGATTCCTTTCAACATATTATCATTCATTCTCCCTCCTCCCCCCAATAATTACAATATAGATTGGAGTCAGTTGCAGACAAACACAGACAAAAGGTAGAAGAAAGACTGTATTATTCCCATTTCATAGATGGGAAACTGGGACTCAGAGATTAAGTGAATGGTCTAAAAATCACACAGGAAATTTGTGGCAGTGCTAGGAATTAAAACCAGATCTCCTGAGTCAATCTAGTGCTTTATCCAATATCTTGTAAGAAAACAACTAATCTTTTACCTAGAATAAAAAACTGGGCTGGTCCACTACTTATTTTACTGAGTATCAATGTTAAAGTCGGTTTTTATCAGCACAAAAAGGATCTTTAAATACAGGGAACCACAACATTAAAATAAGGTGACAGTGTGACAGCATATTTTCCTTAACAGATCTGGCCAGCCACGGATAGCATATATTAACTCCATGTCAAGGAAGTGTTCAGTGATGGATGAAGAAGATGAAGCAGTGCTAAACTTAATTACAAAGTGTGAATGGGACTTGAGCAAACCTCTTGGAATAACAGGATCTGCTAAAAAGGACCCTGAAGTAGAATTTCACAGTTTACAAAGTATGTTGATATACCTTTAAAAATTAGGTAATTAGTGAATAGTTTAAAAAGGAGATCTTCAGAGTTTAGGGGCCATATCTTCTCTGTCTTTGAATATTTTCAAATGCATCACTTTAGCATTTTTAAAGCAGTCAACTTACTTTGCTTACATAAAATAAACAAAAGACTAAAATTAAAGATTTTTTTATGTATTGAACTATATGTAAACATTGATATTCTTTGCTTACTTTTCCATTAAAATCTTTATTATGTATCATATTTTATATGAAACGTGCTATATGGAAGAGAAATTGAGTAAAACTTCCATTATCTTGTGATACATCCCTTAGTAGAAACTTTGAAAAATACTATGAAATAAAATACTCCTATAAAATAAAAATCATAACGTAAGTCCAAAAGAGCTCTGTAGAGGTGCAATAGTAGTACTTTCCCTCCATGCAAGTACTATATCCAGAAACTTATATTGGAGCCCTAAAAATTCTGGGCCATGTCACCTCCCCCTTGAGCTATTTTCACATATTGGAAAGAAAAGTGTTTTGAGGGACTTTCTTTTGCATTTGGGAATGGGGTAGAGCTGGATTGGACCCCTGTAAAAGTAACAGCGGAAGATTGACTCCTCAAACTAGTGGATTAATCCTCCAGGATCCAGAGAGGCCCTATGACTCTCTATAACTACACTCTCTTCACATGTATATCTATTATGTTGCAACCCTATTAAACTTAGCCTGTTTTATAAAACTACTAAACTTTAATTCAATCTCTTGTTTCCCAAGGTATTCGCAATATTGAAGATAATGTTGGCATTACTATGAATAGGAAATCTGAAACCAGACCCATCAGCCTACAAATGCGGAAGCAACAAGCAAATATGCCTATGGTAAAACAAACAAACAAACAAAAAAAACAAAAAAAACCAGACAAACAAACTTGTATTGTGTTGTCTTTAACTATTTAAGCCTGTAAGCTACTATACAGATTTTAGGAGAAACACTAGATGCACAAGTGCAGGCATGTAGGAATACCCTTTCTCTGGCTGTAAATGAAGTGATCTTAAATGTTTGAATCTAGTCTTTGTCGGGTATATTCAGCTTAGTTCAGTTGATGGTATTGGTTCAAAAATGGGATGGCTACCACTATTGGATCAAAACCCTTGTGGCTACCACTATTTTAATCACATTCAGTCCTGCTCTGAGTAGGGTTAGGTAATATGATGATTAAAATGCTGGCAGTTAGACTATACTAACCCTCATACCACTGCACCAGTGGTAGCAACAGTGGGAAATTTTAGAGCTCCCTTTGCATACATCTGCACTGTGATGAGACCCTCCCAGTACACCTGCAACTGGCCCAGTCAGCTGACTCAGTACTGAACTGCAGTGCTATAAAATTGCAATGTAGACGTTAGGGCTCGAGCGGGAGTCCAGACTATGGGACCCTCCCCCTTTGTGGGGTCTTAGAGCCCTGCGAGCCAAAAAAAAATAATTAGCTGACCCAGGTCAGCCATGCATCTTTTATTGCAGTGTAGACATACCCTTAGTGTTCTGTGAGTTGGTTAGTAGAAAAAAAGTTCAAAATGGAGCTCTGCTTTTATTGTGTGGTTGGTTTGTTTTTATTAATATAGTTCCAAAAGAATGTGAGGTGCTTGACAGGCAAAATCTCTTCGGCAGAAATGGGTGGATGCCAATTAAAATCAGTCGTAGAATCAACACAGTATCCATTAATACATGCAATTACTAATGTGCAGGTTGGTTTCAATCCCCATTTGGCACTGACCTGGTACGTGCCAAAATCCAAGGAATTTAAATTTTAATGCTCGGAGCCATATATAATGACCACTTTTGCCTGAATAGATTTCGGTTTACATTCACAAAAGTGTCTTTTGTGTGTAGGTGCCTTTGACAGGTAATGGAAAAATATTAATCAAGACAAGTAACCTAACATTACCCATGTAGCCAAAATGAAAAAGAAAAAATAAAGATATCCTTCTCCAAATTCTTGAGCAAACAGAGGTGTTTTCAGTGCCTTGAAGGTAAACAGCTTTGGACTAATTTGGATCAGGAGGAGAATGAGCTCCAAAGCCTAGGTTTCCTTCATGGAGAAGGCCCTATCGGCAGCCCCTTCCCTTTTAAACCAAGGCTATTCTGGTTTTGGCACTTCCACTGCTTAGTAGTATTGCTTGCATGCAAAGAGAGGCTAATGCAGAATGAGGGCAGACTCAGTGGTATTTTAGAAAAGGACGATTTAAATCTACGCTCCCGAGACTTCATTTGCTGCCAATTTATTCTGGATACAGTTCAAGATACTGATTTTTTTGCTCAGAAATTCATTATTGGTTTGGGCCCCGACTACTTTAGCAGCCACCTCTCTCCTTATGCTTTTGTCTGACTGTTGAGACCATCAAGTCTCCTTAAATTGACTGGCCCCAAATTTACATGAGGGGTCTCATGGCAGGGTGTTTTTCAGAGGAGACTTCTCAGTTATAGATCTTGCTCCCTTCTTTGGGAAAGAGAGAGCTTAAGGTTCTTAATCTGTGGGTCGCATTGCAAAGCCCATCTGTTTACTCAGGTTTTTTTGTGAGGGAGTTGCTGCTTTAAGTAGGAGGGTGCTTTCTGAGTCATGGAGAAAAATAGTATTTGCACCTAAAGACTGAGTCTGGCCCAGAATAACTTTCTTTTTTTAAAGGTAAGATATGAGTTGAAGTGAGAATAGAGTTTCAGAAATTACTCTTAAATTATTCCCTAGAATTTTGCACTAATGCAGGGTAAGGGCTTGTCTATATGAACATTTAGTTTGCAGCAAACAGGGGTGTGAATCTTCCCTGCCATGGACCAAATGTCCATGTGGACCCTGATGATCCGTATTAACAGTTTGTTAGTGTGCTTTGACGTAGTTCTCTGGACTAGCTCAAAGTGCACTAGCAAACCGTTAACACCCATCAGCAGGGTCTGCATGGACAGTGTAGTGTGTGGCAGATTCGCACCCCAAGATGCCATGAACATCTTGCTAAATATTTCACTGTTCTGGTCCAGTAATAATAAGCTGAGTACTGTTCTGTATCTATAAAATCTACTATTAGCTTCAGCATTTGTTTTCTATCTCCCTTTTGAAAGGGGGAAAAATTAGTGAGAGAAAAGGAGAACTCTAGACAAGCACTTTGGAAATGTTTTCTTGTTAATCTATCATTCACTTACATGATGTCAAATATCAGAGGGGTAGCTGTGTTAGTCTGAATCTGTAAAAAGCAACAGAGGGTCCTGTGGCACCTTTGAGACTAACAGAAGTATTGGGAGCATAAGCTTTCGTGGGTAAGAACCTCACTTCTTCAGATGCAAGATGACTTGCATCTGAAGAAGTGAGGTTCTTACCCACGAANACATGCTCAAAATTAAGCACCTGCATAAATCTTCACAGTATTGGGGCCCTAGAGTTTACAATTCAGTAGAAATTTTGGCAGGTAATGTCTTCCTTGAATTAACTGTACTTCCTATAAGAACATGTAAGTGAATAGCAACAGAGGGTCCTGTGGCACCTTTGAGACTAACAGAAGTATTGGGAGCATAAGCTTTCGTGGGTAAGAACCTCACTTCTTCAGATGCAAATGCATCTGAAGAAGTGAGGTTCTTACCCACGAAAGCTTATGCTCCCAATACTTCTGTTAGTCTCAAAGGTGCCACAGGACCCTCTGTTGCTATTCACTTACATGTTCTTATAGGAAGTACAGTTAATTCAAGGAAGACATTACCTGCCAAAATTTCTACTGAATTGTAAACTCTAGGGCCCCAATACTGTAAAGATTTATGCAGGTGCTTAATTTTGAGCATGTGTGTAATCCATTTGAAATAAATCGAATTGCACAGATGCTTAAAGTACAAGACTTTATGGGATTGGGGTCTAAGTGGCGGTACACTTTACGTAAAGATGAACTAAAGTTTAGAAATTTTTCTTAATAAATTGTTCAACATACCAAACCAGTTACGTGTGCTCGAAACTATCTTTGCACTTTAAAAACAATATTATTTTAAAATACATACCTCCTTTATTTACCTGTACAGAATCTTGGATTCTGTGGTTTTCCTATAACAGCTGATTATTTCGTTTTAAGAGGCAGAATAAAGCTTTCAAGGCATAAGTCTTGATTTGAAGCACTTTATCAGATTTGCAGTATAGTTTCCTGAGTGCTATGTTTTCATACTGATTATGTATTGATATTTTTAAATCTAGGATGTTAGTTCAGAAACCAGAAACGCATTGAAAGTTCAGGAAACGGACGAAGGTAACAGTTGTTTGTGTGTTAATCTTGTGCTGTATATTATGTCTATGTACAAAGAACAATCTTTGGTACAACAAATGAGTAAAGATTATGTAGTTTTTAATCTTATTTGTCAATTATCGGATATTCCAATTTAGTGGGGCTATTTACCATTAATTTTACTGCTATGGGAGTTTTACTGACAAATAAAGGAAAAGCCGACGGCTTTAACATGCATTGAGAGAATAATTTAATCTATTCTAGTTTTTAATCATTGACTTCTTGTTTGTGTCAGATACTTTTATCAAAGATAAAATTACTCATTGTTAGCCCTGCAATAGCATTTGAAAATATTTCAGGTTCATACCTTTTGCAAATAATTCTGCATCCTGTGTATTGCTATTATGTGGAGATCTACAGGAGACTCATTGCAATGTTAAATTAGAAATTTATAAAGCTATACACACCCAGTTTCCTGAATAAAGATTCAAAACTTGGATTAATTGCAAAAATAAATAGCCATTACTTTACCATCTTTTAAAAAAGTTTATTCTGATAGAGGATCACCGAGTATTCTATGTTACAAATTCCAAGATGTGTGTTTATTATGTTACTTCCTACCATCTAATTTAAGGAGTTTAAATAAATTTTTAAAACATAATATAATTTGTTTCTAGAGTACAGAAGTTTGCCTGATTGTTCACCAACTCTGCCTGTTGTACATAATACCATTAAGCAAGGGAATGAGAAAAGGAAAAATAGTACCAAAGTTACATTTTCAGACAATAAGAGTCAAGATCTTCCTAAGAGAGACCCTAATCTGAAATTTCAAGATGAGGCTGAATCTTATAAAAAAATTACAACCCATGCCAATTTCACACCCCATCCAGGTAACCAATGCAGAAGTTTTGTGCTTTTTCTTGAGTTGTTCAGATAACTTCTATAATGCAAACTTTCATTGTCCGCTGTGTGTTTATATGGAAGTGTCTGGTTACAGCAGTTCTGCTATCTCATTTGTGGTTTTCTGAGTGTATTTCTAATCTTTTTACTCAGACCGCTGTTAACTCCAAATGAAAAGACAAACAAACCCCAAACTGTCTACAAATCCAATTCATTTCCATGTGTTCTGTATTTGTTAGTCAGCAAAGTCAGATTATAAACAACTTTTTGAAATTCTAGTCAAGATGTGACTTGCGTACATTTTTATTTACTCACAGGTTGGTGAAAGACGAGCGTGTCTCCCGCACCTCACATCCGGTGGCATATAGGAGTCATAATGGAACTGCCAGGGCCCCAGAGAGAATTTTCCCTGGTGCAGGACCAGCATGGGACCAACGTACCTGGCTCCGTGCTGCCCCTCCCAACCTTACAGTGCCCGGCATAGGGGCATGGCAGAAGGGAGATTGGCCATAGCATTTGGAGCAACATGACTAGGGGTTGCTCTTTAACCCAAAATAGCTGGAGAGGTTGCCATAAATTAGCGAACCCCTTGGAAACACTCTGACTTACACTAGGGGCTGTAATGGCCCTTAGAACAGGTACAATCTGGTAGATGCAAAGATGCCTGGTGGGGTGCCATCTGTGCTGAGCTTCCTGAGACATACACCACAGAATCTAGCCCAATTGCTTATTTCAGTTATTTGGGGGAGCCTCTGACTAACTCTTCCTCTCCCCTCTTTTCTAGAGAAAACAGAGTTAGCGCTCGGTGAAAAATCATAGTAGAGACAAAGCATCGGTAGCTTTTACCTCAACGTAGCTAGTAGAGGTCAAACCTGTGGGGGCTGCGAAGTAAAGAGTAGAGCAGAGTGAATAACTGATTTTTCAGTTTAGTGACTGAAATGAAAACAAGGTTTGTTTGAGGTCAAAGTGAAATATTTTGTTACTTTTAAAATTTATTTAAACTAGCAAAATATCAAAATGAAACTTTGTTTCGAAAAGTTGAAATGTCTCATTTAAAAAACATTGATATGAACAATTTTCTTTTGAATTTTTCTCATTTATTCGGCTGAAGCTATTTGCTGAAATCAACCCAAATTTGTAAATAGATTGAATTGACCTAAAAATGCATTTTTTGGCAAAAAAGGAATTGGACTGAAAAATTTCACCTGGCTCTAGTAGAAAAGTACCAGTGTATTGTCTCCACTATATGGACAGCCATCTCAAGAGAAAAAGTAAATAAAACCTCCACACTTTTTTTCTTGTGTACTGAAGACATAGTCTTAAATCGGTTCTAGGAGGACTGTGCAGCAGCCACAGTCCCCAGAAGGAATTTTGGTTGAAATCTTCTTGGAAGATCTCAGGTTTAATATCTGGTCCATGTCAATGGCCCCACCTAGTGGATTTTTCCAATATTGCTAAATAATGTTTGCCATTTGACAAGGATTGTTTAATAAATGAACTCTCCACTCATTTCGTGAAGTATGTACCTATATTCTAGACTATAGTAATGAAATACTTTTGTTCAACTAATGTCTTTCAATTTAAGCACAAAGGGCTGTTGTTGGCCACATTATAATCAGCTCTCACTTAAAGAGCACTGGTGCCAAATATTAGTTGGTTTAACTTACTCAGTCTTCATTGATTCCATAGCATATTAGGTTAGCATGAACATCAGTACTTTAAAAGTTCTAAATGATACTGTCATGAAATAACATTTGTACTAAGCCCAAGTAGTGACTCTGTGGTTAAAAATTTTTGGGCAGTTTCCCTTATAAATTTAATTTTGATATTCAATCTTCTATGCAGCTTACGCTTAGGACAGAGGTGTTTTTTGTTTGTTTTTTAATTCAGTAAATTTAAATTTGGGCTTCAATCTTAACCTGCCTCTAGTTTCTTAAACAAACATTTTATTGTAACTATTACAATAATATCTCTACATAATGCTTGCCTTTTGGTTTCAATAACATATAATTCTAAGACAGAGTGGCACTGTACATAATATTGAATGACTAGTAGACTGGAGGTAAATCTGTTATTCATTTTGAAATAATTTATATAATATAGACTTAGATGTCATTCAATGAAAAACATGCTTATTTCAAAGCTGAAAAAAGTTAAAATTTCCTGACCTATCCTAGTAGTAAACCTGTTCTCTGGACCAATTAACTTTATCATCTCTTTACCAGTGTTCAGAAAAAAATAGTTCAACCCTTGTTTAAAAATGGTATATTAATGTTTTGTTAATTTTTTGACTTTTGATGCTAATTTAAAAGAACAAGGTCATTCTGGTTAAGTGACTCTGTATTTTTTCTTTTGGAGACTCTCAAGAAATTTCTTCTCCAGTCCTCTCCTCTCCAAAGATGCATACACAGGCTCAGAAGATTTTTAATACATTATCAGCATCTAGATTACTTTGCAATAGAACATCACATAATGGAGGAAACCAACCAGTTCAGAACCAAACTTACTCTGCAGCTTTGCAGAAAAATAATGGACAACCTAATGTTAGTGTGAATGTGTCTAAACAAGAAACAATGCAAGAGAGTGGGAGAAACCATCCTCCTTCCATTCAGGAACCTGGACCTGAAGAGCAAAGGCCAAATAGCAAAACTACAGATGTCAGAGAGGTAAACGCTAGAACAGAAGAGTTGGTGATTTCTTTAAAGTGTTTAGTTTCATTATTTATTATTAGATTGAACTATTAAAATGGACAATTACTAAAGACAAAACAAAATAGTGTTTAGTTTTTCCTCCACCAATACCAGTTTGTTGTCGTCAGTGCGCTGTCTTTATCTTGCCATGAATGAGTGCCCATAACATCCACAGCCATTATTATAAAATAGTAATTTAGCTTGCTCATTATCTGATCTGGCACTGAAGAATGCTAACACGGAGGAACATGGTTTAGGAGTGACTATTAGTCTCACTGATGCAGTAAAAAGACTGAGGATTGTCAAGATGATATACTGACAGTATATGGCAAGGCCCTGTGTGCTTTGTTGTATACTGGACCTAACCTTTGCAGCAAGGCCTCCTGACTTGTGTGGCATAGCAGTGCAGAATTCTGTGTTGCCCTGGAATTTTTGCAGCAGCTTCAAGTTAGTTAAAAGATACTGTTAGATCATCCTCTCCAGCTCCCTAAAAATGCAGGATTGTTTTGTTCCTTACAGTAAATAGAAATTGCAGTAAATAGAAATTGTGATAAAGTTGTGGGAGTTGGCAAGAGTCCTTTTTAAAAAAAAAAAAAAAAAAAATTAAAGCAAATGCCCCATGCTTATTCACAATTTGGCTTTGTAGTTCACATCTCAGGGAGATGAATTCCTGTCTTTGCTCTTGCTATTCTTTGGCTGGAGAAAGTTTTATTCTGTAGTGGCTGGAACTTCACGAACAGAGACATACTTTTTAAAAATGAAAAATTACAATGTACTGAATATTGCAATAGTCAGTAAACACTGCAAAAAGACCCTGTTCTTGCGGAATTCATTTTTATATGTATCCGCTCTCCCTGATGTTATGGTTGTCTGAGTGAAGATTTTTCCGTGTATGTTTAGTAAAAGCTACTATCTCCCTCCTGAAAATTGTCCTAGAGCAGATTGAGGTAACTGGGCACTGGACTCTTGGCTAAGTTGAGAGGGACTTAGTGTCAGATGGAGATGGAGCTTCACTAAGCTCTGCTGAAATTTAGTAGATGCTGATCTGAAAGCTCAAAAAAAACCCCAACTTTCAATCACTTACAACTTTTTACTTTCCCGCTGCCCAAACCAAGCAGTACTGTGTGTGTATGGTGTTTCAAATTCCATTTGTTTTTGCTGTAACCCTATTAAAAATGTTTAATTACAGTAGTTGTCCTGGAGAAAACACATTTTCTCCCTCTATGTGTATATATTACACAAGAAAAACTACATTAAAAACATTAAGCTTGCAAATTCAAATACTCAAAATGTTAGAATTAATGTTGCGTGGCCCCTTCCATGTAGAGGTTATAAATAATACACAGTCTTTAATTATGTGATTAAATGCTGTTTCCCCCCCTTCCCCCCTCCCCCCCCCCGATCCCTTGCCTCATTCACTGCAAGGGAGCTTGCTCTGGGGATGAATCAGGATTGTGTAGTGAAGGAGGCTGTTGTCTGTAGCACTCCTGCCTCATTTGTTGCAGAAGTTGGAGGGCGTGTAGTGAATGAGGCAGGGGATTGCAGGAAGGGAAAGGATGGTCTCCTGGTTAAGGCAGTTGAATTCTGCCCTTGGTATTGGATTCTGTCCCTGCCTATGCCTCAGAGTTCCTGTTCAGTGTTAGGCAAGTGACTAATCAAGTGATAGGGATGGTGCATGGTAGTCTGGTCAGCACTAGGAACTGAGAGAGGCTCAAGCATGCTCAGTGAAGATGAAATTTTTGGAGATTATGGTAACAGAAGTCTAGGAAGCCTCTACTGAGCATGAGCAGACTTGCATTCCCTCCTCCCCCTAAAAGGTTTATAAATTGGCCAGATTTGGGCAAATTTAAGGGGGCAAACAATGCATTCCTGACACAAAGGCCACATCCTTGTCAAATTTCAGGTCATCATTGCAAAGCATGGGGATGCCAGAGCTGTTCAGAGAAAAGATCGTCAGAAGTTATTAACATGGGCAAAATGTATTTTTTCCAAGCTGGGTTTTTGGAAATGACCTAACTATTTTGGCTGCAGTTCCCCCCCTCCCCCCCCTACCCCCCCAAAAAACCAGGCAAAAAACACCCAGCATGTAAAATTTCAATTGAAATGGTTAAAGTTTGGCAAAGTTATAAGCAACTGAAAACAGTGTCTTATAGTGGGAAGTGTCAGGCAGTACTACCAGCCCTGCATGTAATGATATTTTACCCTCCCATAAATCAAAAATGTTGACAAAATTGTGGTCAGAATTTTTCCTAGACAGTTCACCTTCAGGCAGAAACCAAGCATAGGTATTTTCAGACCAAAAGTTTTCAGAAATAAAAGTGTGAGAAAACTGGGAACTATGAAGGAAACTGCATCTTTAAAATTAGCTGGTACTATAAGGCCACCACCATAATATTAGTATCAGAGGGGTAGCCGTGTTAGTCTGGATCTGTAAAAAGCAACGAAGAGTCCTGTGGCACCTTATAGACTAACAGACGTACTGGAGCATAAGCTTTCGTGGGTGAATACCCACTTCGTCAGACGCATAATATTGGTGTTATTTTCTAGTTTTTTTTTTAATAACCAACCCAAATTTTGGGCCAAAACTTCCTGATTGTCCCTTTAAATTCCTCTCTTTGTTGCATGTCACATTTCTGCACTTAAAAGGTTATATGGACCAAATTGAAAACATTTGCAGTTCTAGTGCATGAAAGATATATATATATATTTTTTTTTTTAATTCAGGTGTTCGAAACGCATCAAGTAGCAACTCAGTCAGCTAATAAACATCTGTATGAAGCAACACCTATGGAACATCTTCTGGACTTAGTAGACAAATATTGGAATGGTTACAAATCACTCCACTGCAATGAGAAATTTCTTTGTAAGTAAGAAAAAGATATTTTAACAGAGATTAGTGAACAACCTAAGATTTATATAGAATGTACATCATTATTTATTGGGGCTTGCTTGGAAACACAGGAGCTTTGTGTATTAACAGATTAGTGTGTTTTCAGGTTTTGTGAGTTTGCGATATAATTCCATCTTGACTAGTATAATTTAAATGATAGATTTTAGCCTCTGTCTATGGCATGATAATCAGTAATCAGATTTCCAGCACCTAAACTGATGATAATAATCCATTCAACACATTATGGACTGAAGACCGACATAAGCAATTCCACATCCGTGCATAAGGTGGCTTTTATTTTACTTATTCATTGGACATGAAAACCAGAAGCGAATAAAAATACAGTGTTAGAATGGTGGTCTCAGGCCAAACAGAAGTAAGGTGTTGCACCACTGTTAGACCAACTAGCTTTGATCTTAATTTAGGCCTACATTACAATCCAGCAGCGCACTGGTGTAAGCGGGCAGGAGGTATCTCTTTGTTTTTCTGCATCAGATACTCACATAATGGGGAACAGCACAGAAAGGGAAGCATGCTCTTCAGAACCACTATGTCCCCTGCTTTGTGCAAATGGATGGCAGGGGGAAGAGTAGGGGGAAGGTTTGTCTTCCTCACTCTGCCACATCCAGGCTAGCATAGCTGTGCTGGCAGGTCAAGGAATATATGATGAGCTGGATATAAACCTGGCCCACTAGTGAAACTCCTTCAGCGAATTACACTCTTTCCTGGGCTGTTGTACTGGCCCCTTATTCTGGGGCCACAATTGAGCCTTTAGCATTTGTATTACCCATAAGGGATAGCATTGTCTTTATGGCTCAATCCTCCCAACCCCTTTGCAGAATTTAGATTTGCCAAGATTGGACTCCTAGATCAAACTCCAGGTATTTGTGATGTAGATTTTCTTTTAAAATTTTATGTACAATTTTGAACAAAGTAAGTAGCTTTTAGAAAAGTGGATTCAAACGTATACTTTTTTGTGGCTATTTCTGGGGTGCACGTGGCTGACAGCCCAACTAGTTTCTCTTTAGGTTTTTTTGTCCCCCCACCTCCACTTTTGCTACAATCACGTATTAAAAAGGAAATTAATTCATACATTTTATTTTACCCCCACCTTAGGTACAGTACTGCTGTAATGGATCTACTACTATCTGTATTGCTAAGGCGTCTGTTATGTAACTTCACCTTTGCAGCTAGAGGTCTATAAAATCATGAATAGTGTGAAGAATGTGCATAAGGAAGCGTTATTTACCCCTTCACATAAACACAATAACTGGGGGAGGGAGGCATGTCACCCAATGAAATTAATAGGAGGCATGTTTATAAACAAATGGAAGTACTGCTTCACACAACACAGTCAACCTGTGGAACTTGTTGCAGGAGATGTTGTGAAGGTCTGAATCGTCTGTCATTGGCCACTGTCGGAAGGCTGTATACTGGGCTAGATGACCCAATATGGCCATTCTATAAGTAGAATGAACAATATTAAATAGGAAAGGAGTGATGCAACTCAGATATTTACAGATCAAAACTTCTGTGTTCTGTCAAATATCAGAATTTCCATGTGGGTTAGAAGTCACTTAGATCCTGATGGGTGCAGATGAAAGTTATGAGAATGCATAATTAAACAACAGGTAGGGCTACTGAGCATGGTGCTTTTTCTAAAAAATTCATTTTGTGTATACGACAGAATGTATGCATGTCCACACCCTACACATTGTTGTAATAACTTTATGTACAATGTATACCTTGTGGGGTATCATTTGAAAACTCATAATTTGCTGGGCATTATTGTCCCGATAAAATGCGTGTGGCAACATTGTATGTGAAGTTACAAGATTTCACTGGATGTTATTAACACATGTTCCAAACTGAGATTGACAAACCGCTCTCTCTCTCTCTCAAACAAAGGAATGTATGCTCTGCTTAATTTGCATTTAAGCAGTAATCAGAGCCATCAAGCAGGAAGGGTAACAAAGGGTGCTTAAACAGGCTAGGAAAAGCAGCAGGGAATATCCTTTTCTGTAGACTCTGTCTCCTGAATCTCAGCTGGAAGTGTTTTTCAAGAGAGAGACTATAAAAAGGAGGGACAAACAACCCTAAGAGGATCTCTCTCTCCCCCTCCCCCCCTCCTCCACTATTGTATTCATGGCACCAGAAGTAACAAAGGAAGCATTCGCTGGACTAGAGAAGGGATCCTGACCTAAGATATTAAGCCAGTAAGACTGCTGAAAGCATATGGTGAGAAACTTTGCTTGAACCTGATATAGATTAAGTTAAGTACCAGCAGTGTGTTAACTTTATTTTCTTGTAACCTTTTCTGACTTTTGTGCCCCATTACTTGTACTCACTTAAAGTCTCTTTATAGTTAAACTTGTTTTATTGTTTGCTCTAATCCAGTGTGTTTAAATGGAAGTGTCTGAGAAACTTCATTTGGGGTGGCAAGTTACGTGCATATTATTTCTATTAAAGCAATAACAGACTTTATATAAACTTGTAGGGTCAGGAGAGGGCTGGGGAGTACAGGACATATATTTCGGGGGGAAATCTAAGGCTACATCTTCACTACGGGGGGGTCGATTTAAGATACGCAAATTCAGCTACGCGAAGAGCGTAGCTGAATTCGACGTATTGCAGCCGACTTACCCCACTGTAGGGACGGCGGCAAAATCGACCTCTGCGGCTTCCCGTCGACGGCGCTTACTCCCACCTCTGCTGGTGGAGTAAGAGCATCGATTCGGGGATCGATTGTCGCGTCCCGACGGGATGTGATAAATCGATCCCTGAGAGATCGATTTCTACCTGCCGATTCAGGGGGGTAGTGTAGACCCAGCCTAAGACTGGGTGCGTGTTGGGGTCACCTGCAGTATAACCAAGGCTGTTAAGAGCCAAGGTGTGCAGGTTGGCTGCAGCACGCAGACAGACATAGCTGGGAGTGACTTGCATGCTGGAGGCTACAGCAGCAAAGCATTGCAAAGGGCACCGTAGGTTAGAGGTCAGGGATGACACAGCTATCTATTAGTCTGGATTGTAGCCTGATATGTCACAGTATAGTAAACTGAAGGGAGTAGGTGCTGCAGGCTATTTGGTTTGTAAACGCTCTTTATCATATACCATGAGGAATGGAGCCACTGCCTGTGCTAGTTACAGTTTTCTTGGAACCCTCAATACATTCCTGTGGAAGTGCCCTGCCCTCGAGCCTTATGTCTATCTTCAAGCCTGCCCTTGTATGGCTATCGCTTTCTCCTAAGTGCAGTTCTTGCACACACTTGAATGAGACACTGCTGCTGGTTGGCAGTGGGAGTAACTGAAAATCCTAAAAATTAGCCATTAAACGTGTAATTTGCCTTGGCTGGATTTTGAGTACTTGCATGATTTATGACATCATCCAGTTTTGATATTACCTTTTCATTGCAGAAATGTAGCAGTAGGATGTGTTATCAAAAGCAATTTTCTTCAGTCCAGTTACACTTACTGAGCCAAATTCTGCAATAAATTACTGTAGCGTAATTTCAGATGAACTCCATTGAAGTCAATAGAAATCATTGATTAGATTTGATTATCACCAACTGCAGACATTGTTTGAGACCCTTGCCTAATCTGCTCTGTTCTGTTTTTAATTCACAGCTCAGGCAGGACTTGTTTTGTCTGCAATGCAGAAATCTGCACCTGCGGATCAACAAAAAGATTCTGCAACAATGTGTCAGGAGGTGAATAATCTGCTTGTAGAGAAAAAGACTTTACAAAGTCCTTTGTCTGAACAAGATCAGCAATACAACATAAAGATTAACAGTCTGATGTCAGAACTGAGCAACTCTCGAAAAGACATGGTGATTATGGCACTTCTATTTTCTTCTAATGATTCTGTGGTGTGGATGAAATTGAATGCACGTGTGGTAAAAGTGAAGTGTTTAATCATATGAGTTTCTAATTCAAACTGGAAAGATCTTGTTAGTGGGTATAGTTAATACACTAGCTTTCAATTGTGGCAATCAGAGTTCAAATTGAATTTGATTATTGGAATATGTGAAAAGCCTGAATCTCTCTGGACTACAGAGACCTAGTTTGTCAGTCATCACCAAGAGTATGTCTACACTGGCAGAGTTACAGCGCCGGGAGTTACAGCGCTGCTCAGAGAGCACTGAAGGGAAACTGCTGTTGTGTGTTCACACTATCCGCTGCCTGCGCAATAGCGTGTTCACACTTACAGCGATATTTGGAGCGGTACACTCTGGGCAGCTATCCCACAGAGCATCTCTTCCTCTTCTGCTGCTAAGAGTTGTGGGAAGACGGAGGCGGTCACGTGGCATCCTAGGTCCTATCCCCTGGTCCGTGATGCATTGCTTCGCATCCCAGCAATCTCTGTGCTTGCATCCTCATTTGGCGCCATCTTTCAACGGTTTGTGCACTGCGGGCTCTGCCTCTTTGGTCTGCAGGAATGGATCCCGAAGTGTTGACCAGTATATGCTGCTCGCTCTGACCAACACGTCATGAGTGGCAGTGGAGTTTTCCTTAAACTACAAAGTCCAGAGGAGTGCGACATGGATCTCGCCACACATACTAACTATGACATGAGATTACTTGTGGCATTCACGGAGGTGTTGACCACAGTGGAACGCTGCTTTTGGGCTCGGGAAACAAGCACTGAGTGGCTGGATCGCATCATCACACACGTCTTGGATGATGAGCAGTGGCTGCAGAACTTTTGAATGAGAAAAGCCACATTCATGGGACTGTGATGAGCTCACCCCAGTCCTCCAGCGCAAGGACATGAGAATGAGAGCTGCCCTGCTGTTGGAGAAGCATGTGGCGATTGCACTGTGGAAGCTGGCTACTCCAGACTGCTACTGATCGGTCACTAATCAATTCGGAGTGGGAAAGTCAACTGTTGGAGTCGTGTTGAGGGAAGTGTGCAGGGCCATTTCATCGCATCCTGCTCCAAAAGATCATGGCTCTGGGAAACATGCGTGACATTGTGGATGGCTTTGCACAAATGGGCTTCCGCAACTGCGGAGGGCGATAGATGGCACGCACATTCCAATTCTGGCACCAGACCACCTAGCCACTGAGTACATTAATCAGAAGAGGCATTTCTCAATTGTTTTCCAGGCTCTTGTAAATCACTGTGGGTGTTTCGTAGACATTAACGCAGGCTGGTCCGGAAAGGTGCATGACGCATGCATCTTTTGGAACACTGGCCTGTTCAGGAAGCTGCAAGCAGGGACTTTCTTCCCGGACCAGAATATCACAGTAGGAGAAGTCGAAATGCCCATTGAGATCCTGGGAGACCCTGCGTACCCTTTAATGCCGTGGCTTGTGAAGCCATACATGGGGCACCTTGACAACAGCAAGGGGCGGTTCAACAACAGGCTGAGCAAGTGCAGAATGACTGTTGAGTGTGCTTTTAGTCGTTTAAAGATCTGCTGGTGCTGCCTATATGGGAAGTGCAATGGAGAGGCAAGTGAGTCCACAAATACTTCAAAATATTTGTAAACTGCATACCAAAGCCAGTGCTTGGGTGTATAACCTGAACTCTTTTGGAAATCTAGGTTTAATTACACTTACCTTCTGATCAAACTCCCAGTAGCATCCTATCCTATCAAATGGTCAGACAATTCAGAAGAAAGATTCAGATGATCTTCTCTTTGCTCATTAGCATGCACTGTGTAAGCAGCTTGTATCAACTTCTTTTTCCTCTTCAAGTGAAATACTTTGATGCCAAGACTAAATAGTTGTTAAATTTAAAAACAACTTCTAGTTCCCTTTATATTTATGAAATATATTGTGTGTGTTTTAGAGGAATTGAACCACTTTCCTCCCCCCAATTATTAATACTGTGATAGGCTTTCATCCCATTAAATTGAGGATTTAACAGTGATCATGCCTAATCTTTCCAATTTTGCCTAGATAATGTTACTTTGATGTTTGTGGCATTTCTTGTATGTCCATATGCTTAATACTTGCAGTACTCCCTATACTAAAGAAGGTAATTTTATGGCAATTGACTCATTTTTAAGCTTGACCACTGTGTATATACACACTGGGCAGCTTTTTCATAGAATCTAGAAGAGACTTATTTTCTTTCAGCCAATTTAACAGTGCCCATACTCTTCTTATTAATTCAATTTATTTTAAGTATCAAATGCTTTACTAAAATCCAAATATCTGTCTTTTTCATCCCTTTAATTTTGTAATTCAGTCAAAAAAGCATTCAGGTTTGTCTGAATTTGTTGTTTTTGTGAATCCATGTGGATTATTCCTAGTTGTTCCATTATTCTCGTAAAACAATGGTTCTGAATTTTGGGCTCATGATCCAAAAGTAGGTTGCCAACCCTTCCCCTTTCTCACCCCCCCCAACACACACGACAAGAGTTGTTTTCTATATAATCTAAACTTGATGTTAAAATATTTATTGCTTGGTTGTAAAATTAGCTGCCTGAATGTAAATGGTTGCAGTAATAAGGTTTGAGTGTACAGTTTTCAGGACTAGGCAATTTTCAAAGTTCTCAATGTGCATAATTTGTACCTTGATATATTTTAAAGTGTGCCATTTGTCACCTTTGTTTTCTGAAGGTAAATATCTGCTTGGCTCAGTATGGCACAATGAATTTTAAATTAAGTTCTTATTTTATTATTGCACACAGATTTGCTTTAGTTTGGGTTTTTGGGGAGATTTGTGGGGGCTTGGAGGTTGTTTTTTTTTTTTTTGCTAAAAGCACAATGAATTCTGGAATATAGGGGTAATGGAAGAAACACGGGGTGATTTTGGGGTCTCAGAAGGAAAAAGGGGTGTTGCTTAAGGCGTTATAGGTGGAGGAAGATTGAGATCTAAGACCCAAATCCTGCCTTCCAGCATGCAGCCTGAATGTTGGTCCTAGCTTTGACAGAAGGAACACTCACCTGTTCAGCAAAGTGGCTTTGCAACTCCTCTGTGGCCATTATTGCATTAGATATCACAGTCATAAAGAACGGTTACTTACCTTCTGTAACTGTTGTTCTTCGAGATGTGTTGTTCACGTCCATTACACATTAGGTGTACGCGCGCCGTGTGCGCGGACATCGGAAACTTTTTCCCTTAGCGGCTCCCGGCGGGCCCCCCCCTTCCCGCCAGAGCGGCGCCCCGCTCCAGGGTATATATATCCCTGCCGACCCGACCACTCCGGTTCCTTCTTGCCGGAGACTCCAACAGAGGGGAAGGAGGGTGGGAAGTGTAATGGACGTGAACAACACATCTCGAAGAACAACAGTTACAGAAGGTAAGTAACCGTTCTTTCTTCTTCGAGTGATTGTTCACGTCCATTACACATTAGGTGATTCCCAAGCTTACCATTGGAGGTGGGTAGGAGTCAAGATACAACTGACTGTAGCACGGCCCGACCGACCATCGCGTCCTCTCTGGTCTGATGATGGATCGTGTAGTGGGCTGTGAACGTGTGCACCGACGACCAGGTGGCTGCCTTACAGATCTCCTGAATAGGGACCTGCGCCAAGAAGGCCGTTGAGGACGCTTGGGCTCTAGTCGAGTGGGCCCGGATCTCCGGGGCCGGAACATTGGCGAGCTCGTAACAAGTGCGTATACAATGCACAATCCATGCCGACAAGCGCTGTGACGAGATAGGCAAGCCCTTCATACGTTCCGCAATAGCAACGAACAGCTGGGGCGATCTGCGGAACGGCCTGGTCCGTTCCAGGTAAAAAGCAAACGCCCTGCGGACATCCAGGGTATGTAGGCTGCGGTGGTGAGGGTCCGTATGGGGTTTAGGAAAAAACACCGGTAGGCAAATGTCCTGTCCCATGTGAAACTGTGTTACCACCTTTGGGAGGAATTTGGGGTGCAGCCTCAGTTGCACCTTACCCTTATGGATCCCTTCGCATACCTGTTGGTGATCTAGCCACCAGCGTAGCGAGCCGAGCACCTGGTTTGGGATCGTGACTACCTGATCCAATGGGTCTCTGTTGGGGCGGTGCGTATGGGCGAACCACAACTGTAGGGGCCGAAGCCTTAGGCGGGCATGTCTGACCACGTGCGTGCAAGCTGCCATATGCCCCAGAATCTGCATGCAACACCTCGCCGTTGTCGTGGGGAACATTAGGACTGTGCTTACGGCTCTGTGAATTGACCTGAACCGTGCCTCTGGTAGGCTCGCTTGTGCGGTTACCGAGTCTAGGGTTGCGCCTATGAAGTCCAACCTCTGTGTGGGGACTAACGTGGACTTGGGCACATTGACCCGGAGGCCGAGCTTGTCGAACGTCTGCAGGGCCAGCGTCACGTGAGACCGGACCTCGGCCTCCGACCTGCCCGCGAGTAGCTAGTAGGTACGGAAATACATGCATCCTTCTCTTTCGAAGGAAGGCTGCTACCACGGACATGCACTTTGTGAACACTCGTGGTGCTGACGCCAGGCCGAAGGGCAGGACCGTAAACTGGAAGTGGCGCTGGTCGACGATGAAGCGCAGAAAACGTCTGTGGGCCGGATTGATTGAGATGTGAAAGTGGCGTCTTTCATATCGAGGGCAGCATACCAATCCCCCGGATCCAGGGATGGAATAATAGTTCCCAGGGAGACCATACGGAAGCGAGCTTTGATCAGAAACTTGTTTAGATCGCGCAGGTCCAAAATAGGACGGAGGCCTCCTTTTGCCTTGGGGATCAGGAAGTATCTGGAGTAGAATCCTTTTCCCCTTAGGTCTATTGGAACCTCTTCTACTGCTCCAGCAGCGAGAAGGGACTGAACGTCCTGCTTGAGAAGTTGCTCGTGAGAAGGGTCCCTGAAGAGGGACGGGGAAGGGGGATGGCAGGGAGGGGGCGAGGAAAACTGAAGGGTATAGCCCGCCTTCACTGTGCGCAGGACCCATTGGTCCGATGTTATGCGCGACCATGCCCGGTAGAAATGGGACAGGCGGTCTTTGAAAGACAGAGGAGGATCCGGAATGGGATATGGTACGCTGTCCTCGGGCGTAACTTCAAAAGCCTGGCTTATTTCCTGGCTGTGGCTTGCCCTGGCCATGACTCTGGCTCTGGTTAGGCGTATTGTTACGTCTCCGCCTGTTATCCCTGCCTCGACGGCGGTACGGCTCATGTCGGGGTCGAGGATGGTATTGCCTTTGCGGCGGCTGGGGTTTAAAGGGCTTACGCTGCGTTACCGGGGTGTGCATACCCAACGACTTAAGGGTCGCTCGGGAGTCCTTAAGGCTATGTAGCCTGGCATCCATCTGGTCGGAAAACAAGCCCGAACCTTCAGCGTGGTCTGCACCTCCGGCGGGAGACCTGAAGCCTGCAACCACGCCGAACGTCTCATCACGACTCCCGACGCAATTGTTCTAGCCGCAGCGTCTGCTGAGTCTAGCGCGGCCTGTAAAGAGGTCTTGGCCACTGCCATTCCCTCATCCACCAGGGCCTTGAACTCCTGATGCGTGTCAGATGGGAGGGAGTCCTTAAACTTGGCGACTGATGCCCAAGAGTTAAAATTGTGCCTGTTTAGAACCGCCTGCTGATTGGCGATCCTCAGTTGAAGGCCCCCCGAAGAATAGACTTTTCTCCCGAATAAGTCCAATCTCTTGGCTTCCTTGCCCTTGGGGGCAGGAGCTTGCTGGCCATGCCGCTCCTTTTCATTGACCGCCGAGACCACCAAAGAACAGGGGGATGGATGCAGAAAGAGGAAGTCAAACCCTCTAGATGGGGCGAAGTATTTCCTCTCCACTCCCTTTACGGTTGGAGCACTGGAGGCTGGTGTTTGCCACACCGTCTTATAGTTGGACTGTACTGTCCGTATAATCGGGAGTGCGACTCTGGAGGGGCCCTCTGGGCTCAGGATATCGACCATGGGGTCATCCTGCTCTACAGTCTCCTCCGCTTGCAAGCCCAGATTGAGGGCTACCCGGCGAAGCAGGTCTTGGTGTGCCCGGTGGTCAATCGGGGGAGGGCCGGACACCAGTGTGCCCGCTACCGCCTCATCTGGCGAGGAGGAAGAGGTCGGGGCCTTCTGCCCATCCTCATTGTCCTGCAATCCGGCATCAGCCAATTGTTCCTCTGCGGCCTGCCCCGCAGCGTGGGATTGGGACGGTACCGTACTCGGTGCCGAATCCACTCCTTCCCGCTCCGGTGGTCTAGAGACCGTTGCCTCCCTATACGATTGCGGGCGGTGCCGCGGGGAGCGGGATCGGTACCGGGATGGCCCGGATCTCGAGGCTCTCGATGGGGGCCCTTGTTGATGGTAGGCCCAGGGGGTCCAGAATGGCCATTGGCTCGGCTGAACCCATTGGGAATGACCGTAGTCCCTGCTGTCCTGTGACCTATGGGCATACCCGCCGTATCGGTCTGAGTCAGCTCCCGAGACCACTGACGGTGATCTGGAAGGCCACGGCGGCGCCGTCGGGTGGTGCCGGTCTGGTCTTGGGGAGTAGCGCCTCCGCGACCAGGATCTGGAACGGTGCCTTGCCGACCTGGACCTGGAACGGTACCGGTGATCTCGGGACCGGGAACGGCTACAGCTGGTCGGCCTCGGGTAACGAACCGCCGACGCTTCGCGGTGCCGACTCGTGCTTGGTTGCTGAGTCGGTGCCGACCATTTGCTGAAGCCCGACTGCTGCGGTGCTTCCTTAGCCGAGGGCAACCGGGAGTCCACCGAGGCGGAGCTCGATCGGGACCAGTCCCTGGAACGGTGCCGGGACGGCGACCGTGATGGGCGCACCATCGCCGGCTTGCCTCTGCGCGGCAGCATAGGCGGGGCGCCTTCAGCGCGTGCCGGGGCCTCGACGGACAAGGCAATGAGGTCCTTAGCTGCCTCAAACGTGTCCGGAGTGGAGGGCTGTTCCACAAGCTCCTCCAGCCCTTCCTCCTCGCTCGACGCGCCCATCCCGGGGCTCGACGGGCCCTTCGGCGCCGGAGCCACTACCGGGGTCCGTGTTGGGGCCGTATCGGCCTTAGGGGCACTCGAGGTCTTTGCCGGTGCCGCCCTCTTGTGCGGGGAGCGACCTCGGGCCTTAGGTTGGCCCTTCACTTTCGCCGGCGAAGACGATCGGCTTCGTGTATTTCCCCGCTGGGTCGGTGCCGCGGTCTTCGGATGACCCACCGGCGCCGGTTCTCGCACCGAGGCAGGGGCACTCCGCACGGAGGCAGACGGTGCCGTCGAAGTGGAGGGCTGTAATGTCGTCTCCATGAGCAGCTGCTTAAGACGGAAGTCCCTCTCTTTTCTAGTTCTGGGCTTAAAAGCCTTACAGATCTTGCAGCGCTCCTTCTGGTGAGCCTCGCCCAGGCAACGAAGACACGAAGCGTGGGGGTCGCTCAATGGCATGGGCCTGCGGCACGTGGCACAAGCCTTGCAGCCTTGGGCGTGTGGCATACCCCACCGCCCGGGGCCGGTGCCGGGGCTGAACAAACAACCCCGGCAGGAACTTTAAGTACTCTAATGAGCTGTTAACTACTGACTAAACACTACAACAACTAACTGATAACTGTTAGAACTCTAATTGACTATTGCTAAGGGACACTCTCAGACGAGAGACAGAGTTGTTCCAACGCCGCCACGGACGGTAAGAAGGAACTGGAGTGGTCGGGTCGGCAGGGATATATATACCCTGGAGCGGGGCGCCGCTCTGGCGGGAAGGGGGGGCCCGCCGGCCCGACGGGAGCCGCTAAGGGAAAAAGTTTCCGACGTCCGTGCACGCGACGCGCGTACACCTAATGTGTAATGGACGTGAACAATCACTCGAAGAAGAACTTACTCTTTCCACATTCAAGAGGAATGGAAAATCCATGTAGTAACATATCTTCTGGTCCCTTCCATGGTTAGTCCATCACCTGCTCCATGCATAGTGACTGAACATTTCCCTTTGACCCCAGAGGATTTTTCTGACTGGGTGAGGCTTTTGGTATCAAGTGAGGTCTCCATTTAATGGAATACACTTCCCATGTTCTGAACAAGATCCAGTGTAGATATCTAGTCTTATCAGGTGATGTGTACACCTAAGCCATTCTGTCCTACGCCTCTCTGGGTATGTCTACACTACAATTAGACACCCTCAGCTGACTCGGGCTTGCAGGGGGCTGGGTTGTGAGGCTGTTTAACTGCAGTGTAGATTTCCAGGCTAGCGCCCAGGCTCCAGTCTGAACCCAGAAATCTACTGCAATTAAAACAGCCCCTTAGCTCCAGTCCCGTGAGTCCATGTCAGCTGCCAGGGGCCAGCTGCAGGTTTTTAATTGCAGTGTAGACGTACCCTCAGACAGTTCCCACCTCAGTGGTACCTCCTTGTGACACAACGCATCCTGTCGTGTGGATCTCTGACAGTCAGTTGCCACCTCTCACAGGATCTGATGCAGGGGTGCTTTAGCCCTCTGGCTAAGGCACTCAAGTCCTAAGAGTTAAGAACTCAAAACAGGGTCATCTGAGAGTCTTCAGCAGGACTCTGCCCTTCTAGTCAGGGATTGTCTTCAAACAGCCACCCCTTTTGATCAGTTTCCCTGGGCCCAGTCATCCCATTTGGTGGGAGACTTGTCCAGCCATCATGAGGTCCTGTCCTCCAAGGTGCTTGCATCCCCTCCCAGCTTGGAAAATGGAGTGGGGAGAGTGCTTATAAAATCTGCAGATGGCCCCAACCTGGGAGGGGTTGCATGCACTTTGGAGAACAGGATTAGAATTCAAAGTGACCTTGATAAATTGGAGAATTTGTCTGAAAACAAAGATGAAATTCAATAAAAACAAGTGCAAAGTACTATCCTTAAGAAGGGGCGGGGGGAATCAAATACACAACTCCAAAATCAGATTACTGGTTAGGCAGTGGAACTGCAGAAGAGGACCTAGGGGGTCATAATGCATCTCAAATATGAGCAGTTGCAGCGATGCAGTTGCAGAAAATGCTAATATTATTCAGGGGTGTATCAACAGTAGTGTTGTAAGTAAGACACTGGAGATAATAGTCCCATTCTACTTGGCCCTGGTGAGACCCAGCTGTGTCCAGTTTTGGGCACCACGCTTTAAGAAAGATGTGGACAATTGGAGCGAGTCCAGAGGAGAGCAACTAAAATGAAATGTTTAGAAGAGCTGACCTCTGAGGAAAGGTTAAACTTTATCTTTAGTTTTGATAAAAGAAGACTGAGGGGAAACCTGGTAACTCTTGAGACAAGCTGAGGTGTTACAAGAGAGGACAGTGATCAGTTGCTCTCAGTGCCCACTGAAGGTAGGTCAAGTAGTAATGGGCTTAATCTGCAGCAAGAGAGATTTAGTTTAAATATCAGGAAAAAAAAAAGCTTCCTAAACTATAAGGACAGTTAAGTACTGGAATAGGCTTCCAAGGAAAGTTTTGGAATTCCTGTCATTGGAGATTTTTAAGACCAGGTTATTCAGACATATCGGGGATTGTCTGACTCTAGGTATACTTGGTCCTGCCTCAGCATGAAGTTGGTGGGCGGGGCTGGACTAGATGACCTGTCAAGGTCCCTTCCAGCCCTACATTTTTATGGTTCTGTCTCTCAGACTCTTGGTTGTAACTGGGCTTCTTTCATAGAGAGAGAAGCAGAGCTCTGTTCCCCTTCCTGGTCAGCCAGGAACAGAGCTAGAATTTGATTTAACTCCACTCCACACCTGACATCTACTGCAGGTGTAGCTGGATGGGGCTAAATGGGTCCACAGGCCCTCATTAATCTACTTGCCAGTGTGTCCCATCACAGCCTCCTATATGATCTGTATCCAACCAGGATTATTCTGTCAAGACTTCACTTGGCACTGTAGGTCAGTCCAGGATACTACCTTCCTTACTTGTGAGTCTTTCCTTTCCTGTGCCATCCTGTACCTTCGTCCTCGGTGCCTGAGAGCAAAATGAAAGAACACAAGCAATTTTCTGCTATGGAGTTTATGGCCAAGAAGCCAGATTAATTATACCATGTGAGTGAATAGCACTATGGAGTTGTTTTGGTTTTTTTTGGTTTTTTTTGGGGGGGGGGGGAGGGGTTGGACTTAATCCAGTCCTTGATCTTCAGCAGCGTCAGCTGATGCTGAGCAATCCAAAACAACTCCATCTGACAAGGAATCTAGGAAGATGGATAAGTTTGGCAAAAAGTTGTCTCTTCTGCTTGGCTGTGAGACTGCCATTTCAAGGCAGTAATGGCCAGTTACAATTACTCTGTGAAATAAATTCACATCACAGCACTGTGAGCTGTGGACCCATGAAGAAAGTAGTTACCATTGTGACTATATGGACTCACACCATCTGGAAAATCCCTCTTGCTATGGACAGTCAGCAGTTCAGTTACCATAAAGGCTGTGAATCTGGATCCCTGTCGATATCATTCCCCTGGGAATCCATCCAGGGGAATACCAGGCTTTCCCAAGTTCTGGACTATTGTGATTCAATGACTGCTGTAATGTTTGTTTTCCATGGAACCAAGTTACAGAAAACAAAATAAATCAGGTCTTGCCTGATACCAGGTCTTGCCTTTTTCGTTTTCAGTAGTGATTGCTTTATGATTTACTGTGTTACAAAATCATGTTTAGACTTTCAAAGAATAATTTACTAGGAAAATGTTCAGTTGTTATCAATTTCCTTTTTAAGGTTTGTTCTGTTTTTCTTAATTTTTTAAATGTCACTAGGATATCTTGAAGCAACGTTTAGACCAGTTGTTGGAAGAGAACACTAACTTAAAAGCTCATCTGTTAAATGTGGAACAGAATGTGAAAAATGCAGACAGTTCTAGTTCATTACATTTGCAACTTACTGGTGAGTTTTTAAAAACACTTGTTTTAATAACTGTTGTGTCAAAGGCAAACCCATATCTGTGTTCTGCATTTAGGTTTAATTTGTATATTATGGCCAGATCATGATGCCTTTACCCACACCAAGTAGTACCTCATTCCACAAGTACTTCCATGGCAATTATTATTTGTATTACCTTAATGCCTAGTGCCCTACACATAGACCAAGACCCCATTATGATAGGAGTAGTACAGCAAACAAAAAGACAGTCTCTGCCCCAAAGGTCTTACAAACTAAGTAGGAGACAATAGATGAATATAGACAGGAGTACAAGGAAACAATGAGACAACCTAGGTCAGCATAATAGGCATTGGTCTGTGCACACCAGCAGCCTACCTGTTGTCAAGTTTTTTGTAGGCATCACAGCAAAGGGGGGATTTGAAGGTAGCTAATTAGGTAGCTTTGTGCACGTTTACAGTGAGTGCCTCCCAAGCATGTGGGGCAGCGTGGTAAAAGGCATAAAGGTGCTTATTTGAATATTTAACAAATGGGCAGTGGAGACTGGCATCATGGGCTGATCGGAGGCAAGCATGAACAGATTGACAACGAACAATAGGTAACATGGTAATTGATTTGTGAAGGGCCTTGAAAGTGAACACAAGCAGCTTATGTTTGATGTGACAGAGAAGGGGAAGCCAGTGGAGAGATTCAAAGAGAGGGGCAACAGCAGAGCGGAGGATGTAGCTCACTGTTTTAAAGATATAATCAACAATTTCTCAGTCAAACCACATTTAAAGTGGACAAATTTTCTCTTAATGCTTACTTATTTAGTGTGTGTTTGCACATCCAGCATAGATTCTAAATTTGCTTAGACCAACCAGAATAGAATAAGGACACATAAGTATTGGTTAAAGTCCACTAACTGCAACCTTATTAATAAGTCTATTAGCGTTAAGATGTGGATCTTACTATTAACCTGGTGACATGATACCCTCTGGTGGCCCTATCAATAAAGTTCCAGTATGCCAAAACAAAAGATGCACTTCATCCACTAACAAACTCCACTCCGCCCCCGCTCCCCCCATGAGTAAGTATCAGGGCAACAATGAGGCATGCCATGTAACAAGGCCTGACATGCTAGTGACATCAGTCTAGTGTCAACACATTGAAGTGCCCAGAATCTGGGATAAGGGATAAAGAACACCAGTTATACAGGGATTACCATTTATGCTTTCTAAGACCATTTCTTCCCACTAGTCCCTGGGAAGCCAAGGAACCCATCCAATCAGGTATGAATGCACTAATAAGCGGAGGTCTACACTTAAAATACTGCAGCACTCCTTCAGTGAAGATGCTAATATGCCGATGCGGGAGCTTCTCCTGTTGATGGAATTAATCCACCTCCACGAGAGGTGGTAGCTATGTCCACGGGAGAGGCCCTCCCATCAACATAGTGCTATCTACACTGGTGTTAGGTCGGAGGTTAATGATCTGGAGGATGGCGTGGACTGTACCCTCAGCAGATTTGCAGATTACACTAAACTGAGAGGAGTGGTAGATACGCTGGAGGGTTAGAGATAAGAGGATTGGACCAAAAGAAATCTGATGAGGTTCAACAAGGACAAGTGCAGAGTCCTGCACTTAGGACGGAAGAATCCCATGCGCTGCTACAGACTGGGGACCGAATGGCTAGGCAGCAGTTCTGCAGAAAAGGACCTAGGGGTTACAGTGGATGAGAAGCTGGATATGAGTCAACAGTGTGCCCTTGTTGCCAAGAAGGCTAACGGCATTTTGGGCTGTATAAGTAGGGGCATTGCCAGCAGATCGAGGAACGTGATCATTCCCCTCTATTCAACAGTGGTGAGGTCTCATCTGGAGTAGTGTGTCCAGTTTTGGGCCCCCCACTACAAGAAGGATGTGGAAAAATTGGAACGAGGTGGGATTTGATAGCTGATTTCAACTCCCTGAAAGGGGGTTCCAAAGAAGATGGATCTAGACTGTTCTCAGTGATACCAGATGACAGAATAAGGAGTAATGGTCTCAAGTTGCAGTGGGCGAGGTTTAGGTTGGATAGTAGGAAAAACTTTTTCACTAGGAGGGTGGTGAAGCACTGGAATAGGTTATCTAGGGAGGTGGTGGAATCTCCTTCCTTAGAGGTTTTTAAGGTCAGGCTTGACAAAGCCCTGGCTGGGATGATTTAGTTGGGGGTTGGACTAGATGACCTCCTGAGGTTCCTTCCAACCCTGATATTCTATGATTCTATAACTGTCACTCAGGGGCATGGATTTTTCACACTCTTTAGCGACTGTTATACCGATGTAAGTTTATTGTGTAGACCTGGCCTGAGTCTGCTCCACTGTCACGTTGATTAATTCTGTCCTCCTTGAAAGCACTAGAGCCAGGATAATACCTGTCACTCAATTTCACACTTCCTTCTTGCGCTTTCAGCGCAAATTCACATTTGCAGAAGAATGTGACCTTTTTCCTTTCTGTGAACGTTAAAATCATAATTTCTTTGGACAAATGTTCATAAAAAATGATGGAAGAGGATTGCAGATGCCATGTAAGTAAACTTACAGTTTTTATTTGAATGAATACTCTCGTTTACTTTTTCAGGAACCAGCCAATTAGCAAATATCAGCATCTCTTCAGGCAAACAAACATTCTCATATAGGGCAACGATAGCTGCATCCCATCAGGAAGAGGCATATATAAACTCATAGAAATAACTGGTGAAAAAGGCCTGTTAGATCATCCAGTCCATCCTTCCTGGTCAATGCAGCATTGTTCACTACAATAACATTCACCAGTGCTTTTCACCGTACTTTCTACATGACGCAGTTTCCACCATTTAGTACTCACTGTTAGGAAACTTTTCTTTGCTTGGATTAATACTGAGGGCATTTATTACAGATGATTGTATTGCACACACCAATGGTAATTTATTAAATAACAAATGTTATAAATTGTCCCTTTAGATTTTTATGTTATCTGCATTTTGGGTCCAAAAAAGATGGACAGAGTCCCTTTTTAAAATGATTTGGTGCCTTATAGAGCCTTAGTAGTCTTCAATACATTTCTCATGCTTTTTTCATCTAGACACTTTTACTTGTTACCTACTTCAGTACCAAAGAGTAGGAAACATAATTTACCTGAACACCCACCTACCCACCTCCAAAAAACAAAGCCCCACTCAGTTTGAAAAAAAAAATAATAATAATGAAATCTGAAAGTGTGTTTCAGAGAATCATAGATGTGTAGGGCTGGAGGGACCTTGAGAGCTAAATAGTGGAGTCCAGCTAAAAAGCACTCACTAAAATTATACCTCCTTTTAGAAAAATTGTATTTTCACTCACACACACATCCACAGAAGTCTGAAAGTCAACATTTGGGAGACCCAAACAGTCCCCCTGTGCCATATAACTCTCCAGAATCACAGAAAGATGAGTTTATTTGGGGAGGCAGGTATGAGTTAGGCTAGCTTCCAAGTTAACTATGGAGTGGCCATTGCCAGCATTCACCTTATCTGTAAAGAAGGGGGATCTGCAGTAAATTAGGCTCATCATCGCTAGTTCTAAAACTATAAAAATAACGTTTCCTGATCTTCTTCCTGTCCTCCCACCAATATAATGCATTGTATTGGCATTTTGGAGCCTGAAGATTTTGGGGTGCTAACCAGAAGGCATTACTTTAGGCTTAGGGAAATAAAAATGTGTCTGAAGTTCATAATACTCTTATATTCATATAGCACCTTTCAGCCTGGAAGATCCCAAAGCACTTTACAAACTTAACAAGCTACTATATTACTATAAACAATTTAAAACAGCAAGTGAAAATACAACTTACAATGGTGTCATAGGGCAGTCCCACCTGAGCGCTGTCCTGCTGCAGGATACAGCATGACAGGTGCAACTGCTTAAGTTTCCTTTCTTCAGACTTCCCAGAAATAGTTCAGTGCATCATCTCAAGTGTAATAATAGCCCTTGTGGGGTCACTTATTCCCAAAGTCCCACGAACATAAATTATTACAAATGTCCCACAGCCATAGTTCATATTTCCCCACCATAGTCAAAACAGTACATGCAACATACTGGTCCAGCATCCATCACTATGTCCCAGCCATCCAGTGCCATCCTTTCCTGACCTTATACCAGGACAGCCCCCCAACCCTTTTAACTGGAGTGCCTGCTAGGGAGAGCTGGGGGAACGCCCACAGCCTCTCTGCTGGGAGCTTCCTTGCCAGGGAGCATCGTGATTGTGTGAGGGATGATCTAGTCTGACCTTCTACACATTGCAGACCACAGAACCTCACCCACCCACTCCTGTAATAGACCCCTAACCTCTGGTTGAGGTACTCATTTTCTTCTGGGTCCAGCTCTGCAGGTCTGGAGATGTCAGCAGGTAATTTGCTCCCCTGCCTTCAACCTTCTCTAAGCCTTGGCTCCAGCTCTCTGGCTTGGAGCCAGCAGGCTGCTTCTGCTTATTCTTCTTCTTCTCCTCATCCTCCCACCACCACCCAGCAAATCCCTCTTGCTGTTCTTCTGGCCTTCAGCCTTCTCCCACCCCCAAATGTACAGTCTGCAGCAGCTTACCTGCCTTCTTCTTCACTGCCAGGCAACCCTCACCTGCCCTCATCTTGACAGGTTCTGATTCACCAGCTCTCTCGCTCTCTGATCCTTTATAGCCCACAGGTGCTGTCTCACCCTCCTAAATTGGCAAAATGGGAACACTTGCTCTGGCACAAGGGAGCTGGACCTGCTTCATTCACAGGGGCCAGCCAGATGGAAACTGCAAGGGGAGGTTTATAGTTAAAATGTAAGTTGAAATTTGGCCAGGGCACTGGCTTTAATGCCCTTAATTTTGGAGATCAACCCAACTGCACTGAAATCAATGGAAAGCCTGTCATTGACTTCACTTCAGGCTCATGAAGAATATTTTGGGATCTTTAACTGGCACAAAAGGTCAGGCTCTCAACTGTAAGTCTCATCCAAGGGGTGAATATGCAGTCTTATTTTATGCTACTGTACAATATTTACCCCTCTGAGGTTAGGTTGAATTTTCATCGAGAGATGTAGCCTCCTTAAGATATTTTGTCTCTTTGAATTTTAGATCTGCAAAACGAGAATCAACAGTTAAGAAGTGAAAACATCAACTTGAAACAGCGTCTTCAGCACTATGATCAGATTCAGGAGCTCACAGAGATGTTGCAGGAAAGTCACAGGTATATTGAAGATCCTGGTCAGAAATAAAAGGAACTACATAAGAAACCCTTTGGCATATTGAGTACTTTGAAATTTTAAATTCATTCTATATTAATGTACCAGAGCTTCTCAGTTAAATGTTTACTATGAGTGGCAGATGCTCAGTACATTTAAAATGTAAACATAGTAGGCCTTTTCGTCTCAGTATTTAATGAACAACAATGGAAAGTTTACTTAATGATTTCTTTAGTGCTCCATAGTACATTTTTAGTCCAGAGTACGGAGTTGTCTTTAGGTTCTGTGGAGGCAGAGGCAGCAGAAGATGCCTCTTAGCAACCAGTCTGCTCAGCCAGCTCTCTACCTCTTAAATTGACAATCTATAAAACTAAATCAAGAGCAACATTTTAAGTATTTCATTTGTTTTTTCAAATTTTAAACTGTGAAGATTTATACTCCAGAGAAAGTTGAATAACTTACTATCCTGGAGGAGGGTGAGTGGGATGAATTAAAATTTTTAATTACAGAAGGAAAATGATCAGATACAAATTTTCCATTCCGCTTCATGACATCTCCACTAGTGCATAATTTTGAGAAATAACGAGCAGCAACAAATTGAGATGGGTGGGTGGGGGTCTGAATTAACACTGTAAGTCAATTAATGGAGTTAGCCCCAAAAATGTAGAATTCCTGCCCCCTATGGAAAGCAGGCCCTGGGCCTATATAAGGACCACTGCCTGAAGTATACTTCTACCAGAGAAGGGCTCTCTGGGCAGGATTGAAGTCTGTCTTGTAATGTTTTATAAAAGTACACAGGGATGACTACATTGCTGCTTTTCAGATTTCTTCTGGGAGTGCAAGTGCATTCTCTACTTGTTCCTTTAGCCATCAGGTGACCATCAATCTGCCCATTGAAGCTGGTACAGTGTGCTGTGATACCCTCTGGAATTAGTTGGTTGGAGGCCTTGTGTGCCTCTCTGATGCAGCACTACTCCATTTTGCCAGCGAGGTGTAATGTGCTAGATCTCATGCATTTTTCGCAGAAGGGGGAAGAAAAAGGGTGATGGATTTCCTTCTAGGTTCTGTATAAATTGAGATGGAATGTTAGTGCTCTGCATGCATACCTCTCCAGGGGGAAAATCCTGAATTTTTGTTTAAAGACACTAGCTGAGAGGGAGAAATTGAGGCTGGCCCTCCCACTGGAGGAAAATAGCTGGGCAGCAAGAGGAAGACAGGACAGAGCAGATGGGTTGCTAAGCAACAGCTTGAGCGGCCTCCAGTTTCACTGCTGAAAGGAGACCCCTGACTTGGGCTAACTCACTGGAGAGGTGGTGTACAAGAGAGACTAGAGACATGTTTTATGAAGGTGTAAATATTGCTCTATTTTATTACTGTTTGAATGAAAGGATTGGAATGTGTGATGAATTATTTTATTTTAATTACGTGACTCGTGGTGCTCTGTCAAATTGGGAGAACTAGAATCTGAAGGACGCTGTTTATCGCCAGAAGAGATAGCAGCAGAGGTATTGGCAGTGCCAAGTGCCATACGCACTGGCCTACTAATGTTTTATGTTTGTACAGTGTCCAGGGGATTAGATGGCTGATTTTATGAATTGAATAAATAAGTTTCAGCCATATTCTGGCGGGATCATCTCTTGGGAGCGGAAAATATCTTAGTCTCCATGCCCATTTAAACATTTTCCTCTCTGCCAAAACAGTCAGCGAGGAGGGGTTGAGTACTGTGTGTTTTTTTGTGATGTAGTTACATGCTATTTGAGGAGATGAACTTGAAACAACCAATTTATTTCAGTGTAATGTAGGCCTTCTGTTCAATGGTAATGACTTTCAGCCATTGATCAACGTGGGTTGATTTAAACCAGTGGCAGATACTGTGGCAAAAATCCTATAGGGTCTCATAGAAACAACTCATTTTAAGCAGGCCCTGCTATTCTACAGAAGCTACAGATTCTCTCTACGAGGTTGATGCAGCTGTAGCATCCCTCACAAAGGATTTGAATCTTCTTCAGCAGCCCATAGAGCCTCCCTGTTAACCACAACTTGCTGGAGTCAGAGTGTCCTGTTGCGATAGGCTAAAAAACATCCGCTCCCAGAATTGTGATTAACTCAAGTCAGTACTAAAGAAAATATACCTACCCACTCCGTTTGTGGTGGATGGACTATGGATTCCAGGGGCTGATGGTGAAACTCTGGCTAGGAGCCAAGTCTGGCATTTTCTGGGACTGACCTTTGTCCCCAGTATAAATCACCTGAAACAAGTTCTCTTGGCCGCTAAATGGTCACCTTTTTAGGATCTGTAATGTAGCGAACAGTTTTATATTCTAAACTTGTAATACATGATATGTGATGTGATCTACTAATAAGAAATTAATGTTTCTGTCCAGTTATAGAATAACTCATTTGGTGAGAGGATAGAAGGGGCATGACCCCAGCCCCTTTTTGTTGTGTTTTTGTGCTTTAGTAAGTTGCTCTCTCTCTGTGTGTTCTGGGGAGATGAGATTTGGGCCTTATTTTGAGATGGCCATGGTGCATACATGCTAAAAAAAGTTCCCCTTATAAACTTTGTTTTTGTATGACTTATAATTTTTGACACTTGTTCTTAAAATCAATGTCAGTATATATCTGAAAGATTGCTTTGTATAACTTCCTTTCAACATGATCTGGAGATCAGACAAAACTAGGGGGGAATCTTCAGCTTCAGATAAAATGAAATGTGGATCTGATAAATCCCAATTTTGGATTTGGAAAAACAAAACATCCTTGGTCTTGCCCATGGGTGTCCTAAACATATGGGGTGAGAGTCTGTGCAGTCCTCTGAGTGGGGAGGGTTGCCATAATAAGGTAACGAAATACAGTATGTCTATATCTTGGCAGTTATGAGGATTTCAAAATTAACACAACAGCTTCTTTTATAGTTGTTTCAGTGGCTAAAAAATAGTTGGCCAGAACTTTCGTAATGTAAAATACTATTTTATGTCAGCTGAGGATTTAGTCCAATGAAGGCAAACTTGTTCATATGGAGAGCACATCTATTTGAAATGTATTATTGAGATAAATCTTTCCGCTAAGGAATGTTTACTTGGTCATAAATTATTCCTAAAAATCTCTCTCTTCTTTTATACATTCAAAGTGGGGAAAAATAGCTCACAATAGCTTATTCCGTAATAGAATTACAAAGAAATAGTAGTACCCAATAGAAATGTGAAAGGAAGTAAAAAGACTTTATGAAATGGTTGAAATAATAAGCACAATTAGATGTTTGGATTGTTTATTTGCAGAACTTTGGTTTCTACCAATGAGCATCTCCTGCAAGAATTAGCAGAGACACGTATACGGCACAGGACTGAAGTTGAGCAGCTACACTGGAGTTACAATCAGTTAAAAAAAACAATGGATAAACATCCTCATAGCAACATGGACAACAGCAGGTGTTAGTGACAATCCAAGGAAGTTTATTGTAAATGATTTATAAGAGGTGACACCCTTGAGTTTATCTGACTGTGTGAGTAAACATTTACAACTGCACCATGAGTTGATGTCTTTGATACCTTTTATTTATTCAAAATTGTTTTTCTGTCGTTATGCATATGAATTGTTCAGCAGAGATTTCTCCAGAACAAATCTTCACTTTCTTTTTTACAGAAACATGGATGTGCATGATGGCAATTTAAACCCAGTCAGAAATTTTGGTTGAGCACTTTCAGTCCAGAACTCAGGGCTACCTAAAGCTAAATGTGAGTTCAAATTTAGAACTATTATTTTGAAATCAGAACCTTAAGTGCCAATGGCTGAGTTAGTTCACAAGGACATAGCTCATATTTTTATATATAAATGTAGTATAACGTAAGTTGAATTATAGCACTGATTTGTACTTATGCGCTGGGTACTGCTGTCCATATTATCAAATGTAATATTAAACATGGTTTAGAAGGGAAACTTTTTAGGGAAATAGAAAATATTCACTGCTTGCTCTTTCAATTCCACTGTGGGTGAGCACCTGTAACAAGAGGTGAAACTTTACAAAGAATGTATCTGTGATAGTCCTTTGGCCTATGTGTGATTGATAGTAACTTTAGTTATTCCATTACAAATAACACTATCAAATATTTTCCCTAAACAGCCATCATTGTCTAAGGCTTTTATTTTACTCTCCATAATTTTACTGAGTATGAGCTGTACTCTGGTACTCTTTCACCTACTAGTACACTTAGAGTCACATTCTCTACTGAGATCCGCCCTCTTTGGTCTCTCAGGCAGCACAAAAAGGGTGGATTCTAGCCAGCAGAAAATTTCCCCGTCAAATGTGTATTGAATTCTGCAGAAAAGGACCTGGGGATTCCAGTGGATGAGAAGCTGGATATGAGTCAGCAGTGTGCCCTTGTTGCCAAGAAGGCCAACGGCATATTGGGCTGTATTAATAGGAGCATTGCCAGTAGATCGAGGGAAGTGATTATTCCCCTCTATTCAACACTGGTGAGGCAACATCTGGAGTATTGTGTCCAGTTTTGGGCCCCCTACTACAGAAAGGATGTGGACAAATTGGAGAGAGTCCAGTGGAGGGCAATGAAAATGATTAGGGGGCTGAGCACATGACTTATGAGGAGAGGCTGAGGGAACTGGGGTTATTTAGTCTGCAGAAGAGAAGAGTGAGGGGGGGATTTGATAGCAGCCTTCAGGTAGTTGAAGGCTGCTATCAAATCCCCCCTCATTCTTCTCTTCTGGAGACTAAACAATCCC
>NC_048299.1:111695337-111753835 GCF_013100865.1 Trachemys scripta elegans
GCCCCCTACTACAGAAAGGATGTGGACAAATTGGAGAGAGTCCAGTGGAGGGCAATGAAAATGATTAGGGGGCTGAGCACATGACTTATGAGGAGAGGCTGAGGGAACTGGGGTTATTTAGTCTGCAGAAGAGAAGAGCGAGGGGGGATTTGATAGCAGCCTTCAACTACCTGAAGGGGGGTTCCAAAGAGGATGGAGCTCGGCTGTTCTCAGTGGTGACAGATGACAGAACAAGGAGCAATGGTCTCAAGTTGCAGTGGGGGAGGTCGAGGTTGGATATTAGGAAACGCTAGGGATTGGTCCTCCTTTGAGCAGGGGGTTGGACTAGATGACCTCCTGAGGTCTCTTCCAACCCTGATATTCTATGAATATCTTGTCTGATTTAAAAAAAATAGCAGTTAATATCTGATGCAGCTTACTCTCTTCTGCAATAAAAATGGATCAGGTATAATATATTTTTAACTATAGTCTGATCCATAACTTTCTTGAATATTTTTCTCGTAATCTTTTTCTAATAAAAGAAATTCAAATTATTTGATCGCATACTAATTACTCAATTCTGATATACAGTAAATACAAGTCACTTTTACTAACAGCTGTTCTTGAGTGAAGCAATAGTAAAAGTGTATATGTAACTTTAAAAAATGAAGGGTTTTTTGTAGTTGGGTTAGTCAAAAGGGTTCTCTTATACTTGAGACTTCCCATAAGTATTATGTAAGAGAGTCAAGTATCAGAGGGGTAGCCGTGTTAGTCTGGATCTGTAAAAAGCAACAGAGGGTCCCGTGGCACCTTTAAGACTAACAGATGTATTAGAGCTTAAACTTTCGTGGGTGAATGCCCACTTCGTCAGACGCTTGCCTGCAGGGGGTTGGACTAGATGACCTCCTGAGGTCCCTTCCACCCCTGATACTCTATTCTATGTGCTTTTCCTTTTTGGAATCTTTCCAATAAACTTAATACATAAACAAACCTCAAAAATATCATACCTATGTACTCATAGCAGTCGCCTGCACGTTCATGGTAACTTAAGCCCTCATTAATCATATTCATCATGTGGGCTGTCACTGGGTTATGACTGGCAAGAATCCTGGCTAGTCTGAATGTGATAAGCAGGGTTGGGTCTGGTTCCTATTTAGATGGAAGCTGTGGAACAAATTCCCATGATGCTGCCTGGATGTAGACAACTAGGCTGTGGGATTGGGTTAATAAAGGAATGAAACTTTGAGCTTTGAACAGAAGCTTGTTTATCTCATTTTATTAAAATTGGACAAATTTAGTCATGGTACAAAACTATTCATTAAAGTGATATTAAACAGCTGTTTTTTTAAAAAAAAAAACTTGTTTTTTATTGAGGGGTAGGCGAGAAGCTAAAGTTGCCTACATGCCTATGCTTCAAGAAAGGCTATTGGTGATTCAGAAAGTTGCCCTTTCCCCTTGGCTGGTACTGAACCTCTGTGTTAGCATAGCATTAAGAGTGCCTCGAATGTGAATGAAGCTTTCTTTCCAATATCCTGCCAGCTTACGCTCACTATAGATACCATGGCCCTGTATGCAAGGGTTGAAGGGCTAGCCCCAGCATCCTAGCTAAATCCCAATTTGAATCATTGTCCATCAGGACAATTCCCCCTGCATCTCCATTGGTTACAGAATTCTTCACTTCCTGTTTTAAATTGATGTGTAGTGTTGCTATGTGCTGTCTTTCACCCCCCTAGATCCATTTCAGTGGTGGCTGAAGTGACTCCTGTAAATGATTAGTCTCTCTCACCAACAGAAGTTGGACCAATAAAAGATACTGCCTCACTCACCTTGTCTCTCTAATATACTGGGAGCGACATAGCTACAACAACACAGCATAAATATAAATGATAGTCTTTAGTGATATTCCATAATGCATAGTGCTGTATAAATACATTGTAAATACTAAGATATTGTGCACATAGTGTAAAACCAGCAGATCACTTTTTCCTGGTGCAAATTTCCACCTTAATATTAGCATAATATTTACATCTTAATTGTCAGAGGTAAGGCCAAGGAGCACACTTTTACAATGGCCAGAGCTCAGTAAGAGTGATGTAAACACATTTGCAAGAAATTAGCCAAACCCTATTTCTAAGCTCCCAGTGATTGTTGCTGTTAGAGGGGAAAAGGGACTTGGGTTTCTAGCTGGGTGGAAAAGATGGTGAATATGAGAAACAGGTAAACAGAAGTCATTTCAATTACTTTAAATAAGGGGGTGGGGAGGAAAGGAAAAGCACAAAAACAAAGTGAAGAGGAGCAAAAGAGAAACTAGGGAAGAAAAGAAGTCTCAATGCCTAGAAATTCTCTGTCGTCTGAGGGTATGTCCTCACAGTATAGTTAGCTCAGGTTCTTAGGTGTTGCCCCCTCTCAGCTACACGCACATCTCACCTGAGTTTAGTGGTGCTTGCATTCAGGCACAGCTGGGAGCATGGGTTAGAGCTTGCTTTCATTCTGGGTGGTAACCAGCCATCTTTGCTGTGAGCATGCAAACTGACTCACTTCAGCACTGATAGTCCTCCACTGCCTTCCCACAATTCCCTCCATCTGCCCAGAAGGACAACCAAGTTCGCCCATAATTCACTAGGAAAGAATCATAGCACTTACAGCAGCACAAAGAACCATGAGCTATGCCTCCAGAAGCTAGAGTGACAAATGGAGAAGTGCAGCACCATTGATGACAGAGTAACTGGGGTATGGCTTTGAATTGTGGCTGCTCGCACCTGGGCTACACTAACTCAGGGCCTCAGACCCAAGTGCTGATCACTTAAGTTACCTGTGTAGTGAAGACATATGTTAATGATATGAAAACAAATAGAAAAATAAGAATCAGCATCTAAGCCAAAATGAGATGTAGCATAAGCACTATTTTCTGCCATCATTTCATGGCTTAGGAAAGGGAATTGGTCCTGTCCATCTCATCTATGTAATTTCTTCAATCCATGGACTGAGTTGGGGAACTAGACCAGGGATATACAACTGGAGAAACAAGAAGCTGCAGCGGAGCTAGTGAGTTAGGCACACTTGCCCAAAGTGTTCCAGCTACAGTAACAGCTAAAACTTTACCTTTGCGTTTGTGCTTGCAGCATCCTTTGATGTTGAATGATTTTTGTATTTGCAATTAGAAAAACAAACAGCCAAAAATGTGCTATATGCATAATGTATTCTTGAATGCAGAAACTCACGAGCGCAAAGCACATTTATGGCATACGCTTTCACTGAATGGTCAACATGGTCTGGCCAGAGAGGCAGGTGTACTAAGCACCAGCCTACTTTTAAATGATTCTATACAACTCCACCAACAGTTCAAGGCATTCTAAGCTGACTATAAATAAACCAGCAGATGAGATCAAAAGGTGAGTGGGCTCTAGCAAGGGAGCTAGTTTGCTAAATCAGCTTTCAGATAACACACAACAGTTATTATAGGACAAGCACATTTTGGCCCCAAATGCCCTTTGACTAGGAATGGCAGGGTGGACTTCGTTTGGGCTTATTGTGCTATATAAAAATGTCCCACTTATGAAGGTCATTTATCATTGAAATGTTCTCATTTTTCTAAAAGTGATTCTCTATTGCCACATTGCCTTGGATACATAAACAGTACACACCACTTTTGCCTTATCAGTATTTAATTAGCAGAGTCAAACAAATATTTATGTAGTTAGTTGTGAGGGAAATAGTCTGTGCTGGCCAAATTCTGTGTTACGCCTGCACAATCCCACTGAAGTCATAGTGTTTGTAAAGCTGTATAAGAGGGCAGGATCTGGCTTAATGCTTTTGCCACAGCCCCAGGCAGGCTTCCTTTGCTGGCTAACCCCCAGTCTGCTGTGAGGAACCCACCCTCTGGGGTCCCAGGTATTTTAAACCCCTAGAGGCCAGTCATTGTCTCAGTCTTGGGGTCCCAAAGCCTCTGTCTAGCACTCCCTCCTGAGAGCTGGAACCTGCTGTTCAGCTGCCGTTAAGCATATGCTTAAGCGCTTTGCTGAATAGGGATGGATTTAAGAAAATGCTTTAAGTTAAGCACATCTGTGCTTTGGTGAATTGGGGCTGTGGTTACTATGCTGCTATCATAACCACTTAAAAGATGTTTGTCTAGTTTTAGAGCCTTCGGGCTCAGATCATTTCAGTCTCATGAACACATTTCAGCCTTATACACTCTGTACCTCAACCAGATGGGTATGCCATAATGCAGGGGTTCTCAAACTGCAGGGCGGGACCCCCCACAGTGGTTGCAATCCCATTGTAATGGGGTCGCCAAGGCTGGCGTTAGACTTGCTGAGGTCCAGAGCCCAAGCGGAAGCCTGAGCCCCACCGCCCAGGGCTAAGGTTATATGCCCCTGCCCATCTTTGCCCTCCCCCCCAACTCAGGGTGGTGGGGCTCAGGCTTTAGTCTCCCCCTCCTGGAGCTGTGTAGTAATTTTTGTTGTCAGAAGGGGGTCATGGTGCAATAAAGTTTGAGAACTGCTGCCATAATGAACTTGAGTTGATTTAGCAGTATCAGGCTAATTAAGGAGTCCATCTCAGGGCTACCCACAGCCCTGGTGCAGTAGGGGAGGAACCAGAACATCATGCACTCTGAAAATGAATTTGGCATATGGACCCTAGAGCACTGGAGCTAGCAGCTATGGTTTGGCTCAGGCCCCAGCTTGCTCTAAGATGTTCGTGGGGCTGGAGTCAGGGGGATAATCATGGAGCCATAACCAGCTCTCTGACAGATTCCCCCTCTCTGATGCAGCCCACAGAAGCTAGAGCACAGAGAATCTGGCCCAGATAATTTTACATATTTTAATTAAATAATACTATATCACATATACAGTATACATATCCTGCATGCACATATACATACATGGAATTACACAAATACATAAACACAGCTCCTTGAAATGGGCCACTGAAAATCCCAGGCTTATTCTGTCAGTCAAAGGATGGTGCAGGCCATCCTCTTGAAATTTTGTGGGATTTGGACCCTCAGCTCAATTGGGCTCCTTTGAAAACCCTAGCCTTAATTTCTAGATTCCCAGTAAACTAGAGTAGTGGAGTGTAAAACACCCTTTCTTTAGAGGTTTCTGAGTTAAAAAAACTGACCTTTCCATCCAAAAAAAAAAAAAAAAAAAAAGCTCCAAAAAGTCATGTTTTATTTGATTTCTGTTGTTCAGGTGACCAACCATACATGTTTAGGGATCACCAACTTCACAAACGACAGAGTTCTTTGGGGCAGTCATGTTGGGTCTGAGGCCTCTATGGAGAGAGAAGGTCATCGGAGGTTTTCAGTTCTACTTATCAGATTTTAGCCAAAGACATTTCCATAGGTGTGTTTATTGAGGAAGTGATTGCAAAAATAACATTCATTCCCATAGTATGTATGGGACAATTCAGTGGTATGTTGCACTATAACATGTTCAATCATAGATTGATATTAGTATTGTGATAAAGTAGGAAAGTACCATGTACAGCTTCCACCATAGTACTTCTACAACTCTTAAACAGCACAACGTTATTGTGATATTATCTGCTAATACTGTTTTAGTGTATGTTCTGATAAAATAGCTTCATTCTATTACTTTTTATCATACAACTGCGAGGCATTGAGGAATATTTATATTTATGGATAAAGGCTCTGTGATTAAGTTAAAAACCTTATTGAGCACAGACTACTTTTTTTGTTTAAAATAAAACTAAATAATGTTGCAATGTTAAAAAGTCATTGAGTGCGAGCAAATGCACCATTGATAGATAGTTACATCTGCCCAATCATCCAACAGGCAAGACAGTTCCTCTCTCCAAAGTCCATTTGCTCCACGGAGAAAAGAATGTGTTTGCTTTTTCAGAAGGAATTATATTTATTGACAGCTCTTCCTGGGAGTAAAGCATTTATTGTCAAAACACTTTCTGTCAACAGTAGAGTAGCAGCCTAGGAACTTGAGATCAGAGACCAGTTTAAGTACTGTGAATATCCAAACTTTTATTCACGATGAACTTGTATTCATTTTTATATTTTCAGAACTCCAGGACACTCATTATATAGTCCTAGTGTCATAACAAGATGCTTAGCTCTTACGCTAAGCATAGCTTTTCATCTTCACAGCACTTTGCAATCATTAACGAATCCTCACATTGCCCCGAGTAAGATAAATAGGTAAGAATAATGATCCCCATTTTGACAGATAGGGTAACTAAGTCTGAACGGAAATGTGTCTTTCAAAGCTAGAAGTGGGAAGTGTCAGTCAGTGAAGTGTTTTTAACCGTAGTTTATACATTTATTGCCAATTACCTTAACAGCTAAATTACAAAATGACTTGAAACAGACAGTTTAACTAATAGTTAGTATCATTTACTTTATGAAAACAAGAGGCTAACATGTATTAACAGATTTATTGATCACTTTACCGACTTAAGATACAATTTTATACAATCAGTAGCAATAACATACATTATGAAAAGCAATACTCCTAAGAAACAATGGCGTATACAATACGAATTTTACTAAAAGTTTTCAAACCAAGCTTTTACAGTGCTAAACAGACTACTGCCATACTCAAACTTTTCCTCTAATCATCAGGAATAATGTTGTTTACTTGACAAAGTAGCTTGTCCATGGTTAATGTGGTTTTAGAAATCAGCAAGACAACTTTAAAAGGTTTAAACATCCATAACATTGTCATTACTTTAACATTCACACTGATAAAGTGATATATTTAATACTTTATAGCATTATTAAACAGTGTAAAAATATATTGCATATATATATATGTTTCCTTTTTCCTGAAAAAAAAAAACCTAGTACAAACTAGTAGTATATGATTCCCTTTCAAGTTTCTTTCTTTATTTTTTTTGTTAGATTGAATAGTAGTTGAAATGAAACTAAGATATGGGAACAGAGAATCACTGATGTGCTCCCCTCTAACCTCTGTCATAGCTACTAACCCCTTGGTGCACTGGTGGGTCCATTTTTCCTGCCATTAAAGCCAGCAGATGAAATCCTGTCCCCCATTGATGTCAATGGGACTTTTGCCATGGACTTCAGTGGGGCCAGCATTCTGTTTTCTGCCAGTGTTTTCTGCAATGAAAAATGCCTGGCTCCCTTCACCAAGAGATTAAATACCGCAGTATGTTTAGCCACTACAGTAAAAATTAAGAAATGCTACACTCAAATTGTTCATTTGCAATAATGAAAAAAAATCAGTGATAAATTAGTCAGAAAAAAGTAAACTTTGTAAGGTTAAATGATCTTAGGTTTTTACAATGTTGAAAATTTCACAGTGGACACAGTATGCTAGTACAGATGAATGTTAATGTTTGCAATGTTTGCAATACTAAACATTGAGTATAAAGGTAATCATAAGTACACAGCAGCTTCCTGGTTTTCTGGGCCAAGACGAAAGACATAACAAAACAGGAACAAGAAATGATAAGATTAATTTTAGCTACTTATCAGGCTGTACACGGCTCCAAGGAAAACAAGAACAAGACCCATCTCCATGTTGCAAACAACTATCTAACACAGATTGCCGCTACTACTCTAGCCAAAGCAATTCTCCTTCCACACTAGTGGGCAGGTCCTGAGGTAAGCACATCCAGACATATGTAGATCCAAGACAATATAAGCCAAATCAGATGTGTATATTGGAACAGGATGAGACAGATAAAAGATGTAATTAAAGAGCAATGGATAATATGCATAAATAAATGGCCATGGCTGAAAATGAATTATAAAAAACACCCAGAAACTGAATTCAAAAAATACTCTTCTGTATAAATATATATTTTTCCGGTGATGTTTAAATTTATGACATGATTAAATCTTGTAAGGATAAACCTCAACCTATATACCCATTATTGACCATTTCTTTAATCGGCAGCATTTTGAGACAAACAGACCATCTTATACTATTGGCAATATGGTGGAAAACCTCCCAGTTGAGTCGTCTGCTGAGGCTAATATATTCTGAATCCAGCACACAGAAAAAACACTCATGTTACATACTATAATTTGTTGTTGTCTTTGACTTTGTGACTTCATGTAATTCATTGCTTAGTGAATGTACTTTGTCAACAGGTTTAGGTTCTTGTGTGTGTGTCCAGGCTTTTACACAAGGCCTTTATAAAAGATGTGTGTATATATAGTTAGTAAGAATAATTTACCACAGAAAAATAAAAAGCTATATTTGATAGCTCCATTAACACGAACTGTCTTTAACAGTTGAACTATTTCACATTTTTAAAATTACTTTGTTTAAAATAGCACTTGAGCAAGTACCAACACAAATTCATATACTGTAAACTGGAACCTGAAATAATGCACCATCATCTGGAAGTAGATCACCTTTCTGTCTTTCCTCATTTTTTTTAAACCATCCATAGAATAACTCCTGATTAAAATGGAGAGTTATGTGAGGCACGTGAGTATATTTTTTCAAGGCTGTATTTTTAGTTAATTTGAATATAACTTTATTCATGTGGCACTAAAAATCAAAAGTAATTGAATCTTGAGCATGCATTATTAAGAACACTGGCTGAAATAACCACTAAGTGACGGGTCTCTTTAAAACATATATTCAGAAAAACATTAACAGTACAATGGAAACGGCTTCCATCAAGTGCCATGTACTTTTCAGTTATTCAGGAAGTTAACAGATGCTTATACATATATTTCAAAAATGAACTCATCAACCAATGAGTGATTGACTTCAGTGGAGAGTGCTGGATGATCAGCACTTTTCAAAATCAGGCCAGTTATTTGGATCTTAAATAGGAATTTAGGAGCTTAACTTTAGACAGCAACTTTGGATAATCTTGGCATTTGTTTATATACTGTTTACACTTGCCCAAATAGATCTGTATACATGAGAAAAGATGGTACAGTATAATAGGCATTTCAGAATGGCATTAGAACATGTCAGTAATACCATGCATGTGTCAATATCCAGCAAATGTACTCACGGCTATTTTCCTTATTTTTAATCAAATTGCTTTGTGTTATAGCAAAAATCCACTTACCCCACATAAGCAGGAAAGAGGAAGGTAGTTTGAATGAAATAAGAGCTAATCCAAAACCCAAACTAATTCCAATCCTTTTTTCAAGGTTAACAAAAACTAAAATTAGACATGTCTTTTTACCTTGTTTTGAAATCCACCTCTCTGGCTTCAGAGCAATATAGATGAGGAAATATTGGAAAACTATGAAAAATAGCTGTCCTTGCGGTATTCCCACAGCTCCTGATGTCATGATCAGTTCTTGGGCAATGGAGGTTCTGTCTGCAGCGCATCCAAACCTTCGGAGGCTGCCCCATCACTAGTTTGAAAGTCAGAGTTTCAAGAGCTTCCTTCTTATATTGCCATTGCTTTGGGGATCTAGCAAGTGATTGTGATGGTGGTAGAGTGTCTCTTGCTGGCTTTATGGATAAAAATATGAAAACAGTCTAGGCACTATTTTCAAATATTTGGGTGCGCCAATGGGCATGTGGGCACCAAGTGCCAATGTGGGATTTATTTAGGTGTCCAGCTGAGGCACCCAGTTTGATTATGTGGCTTGTAGCATTTATTATGAGTTTAGTGTGAGTTTGATCTCTCTGCACTTATGTTTCATATTTTGAACGTTACTTTTTGGTCTTGTGTAATAATTGTGGACCCACACCTCAAGCCCTGTTCCACAGGAGTAAAAGGACACATTATTAGTCCTCCCCCCACCCCATGATTGTTGCTGAGGATGGCTGGCCTGGTGTAGTGTTCTGTACAGTAACTGCAGACCTGCTTAACAAAAAAAGGGGTGCAAAAGTGCATGAGGCCAAAGAGCTCAGAGTATGATTCGGGGCTCCCTGCCATGGATAATTGTAAAATGTTGCCCGGGGGCATGTGAGGGCATCCATTCTGATGACCTACTGTTCTCACCCTGACTGACAGCTGTTTCCTTTCCCAGTGGAACATCAGGGAGGAAGTGCTCCTGTGATGTTACCTCCTCTACTCTGCAGCTGCCCTGCAATGTAGTCCAATGAGGGACAGTTGTGGACATGGCCCCCCAGAACCAGGAACGGGTTAGACATCTGTGCAGGAGCTATAGAGCTGCCCTGACCGGGATTTCTGTCCTCCATTGTATGGAGAGGGCTTTGCAGTGTCAGAGCCAGGCCAAGCCACACAGCTCTGGTCCGGTTTGGTGGGAGGGCCAGGATTTGGCCCCAATAGCTTTAAGTTTTGGATCAGCACCCAGATGGCACAAATACTAGTTACATCTACAGTGTAGGTACACACACGTACACACCTGCTTACAAAACATGTACAAATTTTGTGTATAGTATTACTCACTACTGAGTAATTGGCAGGGTAAGTAAAGTACTTATAGTTTGCACTACAAATAGAATGTACAAAAAGGTGTGGTTACTTTGGCACACACTGAAGACTAATAGTTTGGAGAACATGTGCTAATGCATGCAACACATTACATTTTCTCCTTATTATGAGGTCAAAATGGTTCTTGGCCAATGGAGGGCAGAGAACACTTATTCGGGATTACAAACAGGACACAGATAGACGCCCCCAACAAGTACGTACATACATCACCATAAGGCAGGATTATGCTTTGAACAGCAGTACGGCATTGCACACCGAGGCACAAAGAATCAAACTTTATTTTGTAACAGTTAATAGCCTAAAAGAAATAAAAATTGATTTTCAAATTAGTTTTAAGACGTTTTGGGAAGGATAATGCGTCTCTAGAAAAAACATATGAAGGTACAACCAGCACTGCAAACCAAGTCAGTAAAAATTACTTCTAGATCTGAAGCATGAAATGAAATGTCAGATGCTGTAAATTAAAAAAAATTAATAGAGCTACTGGAGGGAAAAAAACAAGCATTGTTCAAAATATTTATTCAGGGTTCAGGCCTTCTATAACCCCAGCATGTTTTCTTGTCCACACAGAGTCAATAAAATGCACTGGTGCCGTGCTTTAGCCAAAAAGATCTTTGGATGGGAATGCCTAAACTGCTGAAAACTATGAAGAGGCTTTTGAGTTTAAAGATACCAAACAGAAAACCAACAATAAATCTCTTACTGAAGCCACACAGTTACTAGGAAATTTTGGTGAACTGCAAATATAAATCTGGTGGCTTTATCCTGGCCAGTCTCCCCTGTGTAAAATATTTACTTAATCTGGACTCATAAAAATATTTGATTACAATTCATCATGTAATTGGTCATGCAGAAGAGTTGTTAAAGCAAAATTGCCCTTTTAAATGCATGTGATATCGTAAGGCTGTTACAGCTTCCATGGCCATAAATAAAAGGACAAAAACTTTCATTACTGACTGCTTTATATAAATGAGATTACAGGGAAGAAATCCTAAAGCGTGAGAGAACTATGCTGACTAAACATTAAAGCACATCATGTACTCAAAAATCATTTATTAAACTAGCACTAAAGCAAGAATCAAATCTGATTTTTGTGTAACTTCACTTTTTAAAAATCGATTTGTTTCCCCCAGTCAGCACTTTAATTTCTTGGGCCCTGATCCTGAAAAGACTAACAATGCATGTGCTTAACTTTGCACACAGGGCGTAAAATTAAGCACATGTGTAAGGCTTTGCAGGACTGGGCCCTGCCTTAGTGTTAATGGAATTGTAGGCATAGTATGACTTCTATATTTTGGGGGGAAGAGGGCAGCTCCAGTCAGGCCCACAGTGCCTGCCCCAAGCTTGCAGTTTGGAGGGGGGGAGATGCAAACTATGCCCATGAATGCAATTTATTTTTAAATTGTGTTTGATTTGTTTTTAAAATACAGATTTTGATATCTGCCATATCACATTTGAAGTATCTTGTCATGTTTCAATACTATGAACTTCAAAGGATGCAAAATCAAATTATAAATGAAAACAAAAGGTGAGGACTGCAAGATTTGTACAGTGACTTTTGTGTGTGTGTGTGAACTGAGAAGCATTGGGTGCTTCAAATCAGACTGACGTGAATGCCCAGGGAGATGGAACGGACTTAGATGCATGGAAAAAGATCACAAGCAGAAAACTTGCAATGTACACAAATCCTGACACGGGACCATGCCATTTACCCTGCCTAGAGTAATGATGTACAATAGAAGCATACCTACTACTACAGCGCTTAATGGGGTGCAGCCTGCTGCCTCCTACACATATGGCTGTTATCCTCCACACACCCTGCTCTCCAAGTGCAGGGGCTGCAACTGTGCCTGGCCCTCATGCAGGCTACACAAGGGGCAGGCTCTTTGCATCCTTCTCACACGGAGCACCTTTGTAAGGGCTAGGTAGACACTGAATCTGAGAAAGTAAGTGTCTGTTTTGTGTTCTCACCTCCAGTTAGCAGCAGAGAAGAGACTCATCACAAAAGATTCTCTTTCCTACTATCTCCCCTCTTCACCCTCATTTTAAAGTAACTTTTCTTCACCTGTTCTATTTAGCTTTTAAAAATTAACAATTGAAAAAATATTAAAATAAATACGCATTTAACATATAAATGCTTCTGTCAATCTATAATGTTGCTGTCGGTGTTATTTTCTTAAGGCCTGATCCAAAGCCTATTGAAGTCAATAGGAGACTTTCCATTGACTTCAATGCTCTTTGGATAAGGCCCTTTTAGAGCATGTTTCTTTTGGTAGGAACTTTGGTGGGCTTGGAAGGATTCAATTTTTATCTTTATATGTTGGTAAATGTCCATGTCATCGCACACACAAACCAACAGAAAATATTTCCATAGATAATCATCAAAATTTATCAATAGGCAACGTAAGAAAAATGCTGCTTGAGAACTTACTAGAATTTAAGGATATTTACTTTGTGTATTACGACATATGATGTTGATTTAGTTGGGGCTTGGTGCTGCTTTGAGCAGGGGGTTGGACTAGATGACCTCCTGAGGTCCCTTCCAACCCTGATATTCTATGATTCTACAATTTGTGTTTTAACGGTTGCAAAGCTACCTTTTTTGACTTGCAACATCAACTGTCATTAAATAATTGTCTGACCACCCCCAACTGGGAAAATTTAACTACAGCCTGCACCCACTAGCCTTAGGGTCCGGATCTGCACACTCTCCAAACATGGAACTCCTGTACACAGTCAGTTCCTTTATGTTGTAAGGCTTCTCAAACACCCAGAGCCACAACTTTGAATCTCTTCACTTCTGTGCCCTGCCACACTTGTGTAGCAGTAGAGCACAGCAGCACTCTTTGAAGCCTTGACACTCTGTGGGATCAGCAGCATTTCAAAGATGTGACAGCTCCTACATCTCGCCCTGCAGGAGTGGGTACAGCCTGTCACACTAGCTGAGGCAGCTTCCTAGTGATGAACAGTGAAGTCAACAGGAGTTGATGGGGCTCAGCAACTTGCAGGACTTGGCCTTCAATTTGGGCTTGATGCAAATCCCATTGACTTCAGGTCAGGATCTCAACGGCCGTGTGAACTAGGGCTGTCAAGTGATTAAAAAAAAATCCCAATAAATCACGTGATTAAAAAAATTAATCATGATTAATCGCGCTGTTAATAATAGAATACCATTTATTTAAATAATTTATGGATGTTTTCTACATTTTGAAATATATTGATTTCTATTACAACACAGAATACAAAGTGTAAGTGCTCATGTTATGTTTATTTTTTATTATAAATATTTGCACTGTAAAAAAAGAAATAGTATTTTTCAATTCACCTCATACAAGTACTGTAGTGCAATCTCTATTATGAAAGTTGAACTTACAAATGTAGAATTAGATACAAAAAATAACTGCATTCAAAAATAAAACAATGTAAAACTTTAGATCCTACACGTCCACTCAGTTCTACTTCAGCCAGTTGCTCAAACAAATTTTTTTACTTTTGCTGGAGCTTAATGCCGCCCGCTTCTTGTTTTCAGTGTCAGCTGAAAGTGAGAACAGACATTCACATGGTACTGTTGTAGCCAGCATCACAAGATATTTATATGCCAGATGCGCTAAAGATTCATATGTCCCTTCATTCTTCAACCACCATTCCAGAGGATATGCATCGATGCTGATGATGGGTTCTGCTGGATAAAAATCCAAACCAGAGCGGACCGACGCCTGTTCATTTTCATCATCTGAGTCAGATGCCATCAGCAGAAGGTTGATTTTCGTTTTTGGTGGTTTGGGTTCTGTAGTTTCCACATCTGAGTGTTGCTCTTTTAAGACTTCTAAAAGCATGCTCCACACCTCATCCCTCTCAGATTTTGGATGGCATTTCAGATTCTTAAACCTTGAGTTTAGTGCTGTAGCTATTTTTAGACGTCTCACATTAGTACCTTCTTTGCATTTTGTCAAATCTGCTGTGAAAGTGTACTTAAAATGAACATGTGCTGGGTCATCGTCCGAGACAGCTATAACATGAAATATATGGCAGAATACGGGTAAAACAGAACAGGAGACATACAATTCTCCCCCAGGGAGTTCAGTCACAAATTTAATTAATGCTTTTTTTTGTTTGTTTTTTTGTTTTTAAAAGAAGCATCATCAGCATGGAAGCATGTCCTCTGGAATGGTGGCCAAAGCATGACAGGGCATCCGAATGTTTAGCGTATCTGGCACGTAAATACCTTGCAATGCCAGCTACAAAAGTGACATGCGAACCCCTGTTCTCACTTTCAGGTGACATTGTAAATAAGAAGAGGGCAGCATTATGTCCCGTAAATGTAAACAAACTTGTTTGTCTGAGCGATTGGCTGGACAAGAAGTAGGACTGAATGGACTTGTAGGCTCTAAAGTTTTACATTGTTTTGGTTTTGAGTGCCGTTATGTAACCAAACAAAAAGAAAAAAATCTACATTTGTAAGTTACACTTTCACGATTAAAGAGATTGCACTATAGTGCTTATATGAAGTGAATTAAAAATACTATTATCATTTTTATTTGTAATAAAAAAATAATATAAAGTGAGACGTGTACCCTTCGTATTCTGTGTTGTAATAGAAATGAATATATTTGAAAATGCAGAAAAACATCCAAAAATATTAAACAATAGAATACCATCTGAAATTTATTAAACGGTGTGATTAATCGCGATTAATTTTTTAATCACGATTACTTTTTTTGAGTTAATCACGTGAGTTAACTGTAATTAATTGACAGCCCTAATGTGAACTTTGCAATATTCAGCTTTGATAGTGTTTTACAAATAATTCAAGGTTTGTTACACATCTGTTTGTTGTAGTAAAATGACTGTCCTTGAGCACTATCCAGATTTGTAGCTTTATGGGACATTTCAGGAAGGAATGTATTCTCTACACTTTACCAGTTACTCTGTGTTCCACTGCTTTTCTGGAATAATTTGGCCATAACAAATATCTGAAAGTGGGTTTGTGCTGTTACCTCTCCTTTAAGGGGAAGGCAGGTAGCCAGTATGATGTGTAAATGGATAACTAACATTTCCTCTTCCAGGAACTTGAGTGTTCAGGAAAAGTGGATAACTTTGAAACACTTGGAAAGGCTTCATAAACAAATACTTCCACACTCTGACAGACCTGGTGTATCTCTAAAATTGTGTCAGGTAACCAGAGCCACCAAGGAGGGCTAAAAGGGGGGAAAACACATACAAGACCTTTTAAAAGCATGCACTGGGTTGGGCAGACTTCCCTCTCTCCTGAAATCCAAAAATCAAAACAAACTATAATCAAACAAAAAATTCCAAGCTCATGAAGGAGTTCTTCCTTTTGTTTATTATTATTTTGGTTTCACGTTCATGTGTTGATTTGAAAGGTCAGTGGTGGCAAAGTTACAGAAAAGGCTTCTATAGAAAGTCAGCAGAAAACAAAAGACAATCTGTTCAAAGGCTGAGAACCTGTGTTCAGTGTCTGGACATGTGCCAAATACAGGATGTTGGCCTGCATGAAAAACTAGCATATGTTACTGCTTACTGCATGTAAGTAGCTCACTAAAGCTAGCTGTTCTGTATACATTAGAACCCTGACACAGATGGTGGCAGAAAGGCAACAGAGGTGATTAACCTGTACTATCTGGAGTTATAAAGTTAATGCTTGAACTCCATTTAATAGAAAGCAAAGCAGAATTTTAAACGGTTATCAAATACCCAACTAAAAGTCCTCCTTTATCGTCTTATATTATACAATGTGGTGCTTATTCTGCTTTGTGGAATATCAATAACCACATGTAGAATATAGAGATCAGCAAATGAGCCCCTGCACTTTTTCTGTATGGATATTTCACCCTACTTTTTAAGCAATATCAAATGAGTGAGGTTTTTTAATGATTTATCAATTAATACCACTTGTTATGTGGGCCATATATGGGATACATAGTGGCCAGTTTGTTAGATCATTAAGACTGTGGTCCTGATTCTCCTCTTACAGCAGCTCTAAATCAGTGAAAATTTATTGCCTTCAAAGAATTATTCCTGACTTACACTGGACAGTCCAAATAAGAGGAGAATAGAGCCCCTAGCTTCAAACATAGAACACTTAACAAATCAGTTAGCTAACTTTAGTAATATATCTTTAGAGGGGGTGAGATGCACCTAATTGTGAATAAAGGACTAACAAATTACTATTTTGTGGTGATAATTTAGTTGTCCTTACATGAACTTATGTATTTCAGAGTTGTCACAGACCTTCCTTAACGCAGTCAGAACTTAAAAGGAGCAGGTGCCTGTGTATGTGTGTACATGTGCATGAGAATTCATGCCTAGCTCAATGAAAATCTGATCAGTGGTGTTTAGTTCACTCTTCACATAAAGTTTAAAAAGTACAATCCATCATCTTAATGCCCCCTTCATTTTCACTGTGCAAACCAAAAAAGAAATTGCAACCAAGATTAATATTTCCATCAAGACTTCCTTAGCAATATATCTAGTTCCTCTATATATCATGTTAGTATATTAGCGCCTTTTATGTCCTGTAGTTTCAGTTAGAACCATGCTACCAATATACGTGGTAACTTCAGGAAGTACAGTATTGGTTTTGAGAAGTCCTGGGTTTTGGGGGGGTAAGGAAACGAGGGCTAGTATCTTCCACATCTTTCGGCTGACAAATAAATTGGAACCTAAATAGGCTCAGCAAGGAGGAATAAGTCCTTTGTTGTTCACAAATGGTGTAGGAAAATCTATTTCTTTTCAGGATAGCAACCTGTTATATTACAGCCATTTACTTCCCACTAATACAATACTGAATTTTTGTCTTTAAGGGCAGAGCTGAATCCTCTTTAAGACATCTTTCAAATAAATAAGTATTCAAATCACACTACATAAATATGGGGGTGCTCTTCGAAAGGCTGCTATCACAGGAAGATTTACAATGACCCTCTTTTCAACTATCTGGAGAGCGGTTTTCTTCTATACCCAAGAAAGAACTGGACGTTTAGGAATGTTTGAGATCTTTTACCAGTATTGACAAAGTGTGGTAGAACAGCCCTTGCATTTGGTTTCTTGTCTAAAGCTCAACAACTTTGCATTTTATATTTTTGCCAATGTAAGCATGAGGAATGTAATGAAGTGTTGCTGTGCTGCAAGTATCTCAGCAGATGTTGAAATCAGTTCCAGTTCCTGAAAACACTTCTCGCCAACATAGTCTTCGTATTCACGATAACTGAAACATATGGGATTCATCTACATCATTCTTACAGGTATATTCTCTCTCTTTTTAAACTCCCCAGGCTTACTTGCTTCCTTGTACTTTATGATCATATGTGCCTGCGTGCTTGTACCCAGGCACGTAGCCCGACGCGTCAACCAGGTCTTCTCGTCCTGCTTTGCCTCTTCCTTTCCCACTTGGATCAAACCTCTCTTTGTGGGAACCAGTGAATTTTGACGTGTCTGTAAGTCGTGATACAGTTGGAGATGAAATGGTTTTCTATTGGGAGAAAGACGACAAAAGAAAATACTTTTCATTGAAAAGAAAACTACTTTTAACACTATAAATCATTAACTACTGTTGATATCCGAATTGCAGAGTAGTGATACATTTTAAGAGACAGGAAACAAATGAGAAATGTTGGTTTTGTGGCACTGGATGTAATGACTTCATTAGTTACAAATTGGAGTACAGAATGGCTTTGGGCATGAAGGCCAAAATTTCAAAAGTGGCTCCAGATTTCGGGTGGGGAGGGTGGAACATCTGGATTCATGTCCCTACTCCAATGAATATCCAGGTAAGTGCCCTAATCATCAGGCTATGGAGTCACACATTTTCTGGCCTAATAATAATTATTTTTTTAAAAGTGGAAAAGCTTCAGCAGAACAGATTTAGAGAGCCCTGCCCCAAAATATCCCATAGCCCAATGGTTAGGGTAGTCTCCTGGGAGATAGGTGACCTGGGTTCAAATCCCTGCTCCATATGAGACTAGGAGAACCTCAGTCTCCCACATCCTAGGTGAGTGCTCTGGCAACTGGGCAAAAGGAGGGGTGGTACCACTAAAACCACATTTTTGGCAAGAAATAGGTGGCCTGGCTTTTACTCAATAGCTGGGATGAAAGGAGAGAAAAAGGTATTGCACGAAGCCCTATGGGATCATGAGAACTTCATTTTTGACCAGAAGCGGAGGTAAGATAGTGGCCATCTTTGACAATTTAGTTTTGTGGATGTATAGTTAAGTCAGAGGAGAAGAGAAAAAATACAAACACGCAGTTTACACCTCTGTGTTTTTTGCATTGTAACAGAAGACAGAGAAGGTGTGACATCTTTTGTGCTGTCAGTTGATGCACCTGGCACTAAGATGATCAGTGTCCAATAATACTTGCTAATCTATCTCATGTGGGTGCTGCAGTATTAGTAATTGTTTATACTGTATTTTAAAGACAAAGTGCCAATACTATTTTTGTGTGGCCCAGTGCATGTTAGGGGAAAGAGTGCTTTCTTTGAGATAAAGCAACCTTCAGGACAAAAGATAATAGTTAACATGCAATTGTTTGCTGTCTTTTATGTTTCTTTCTTGATTTACAAAATACAGTACAAAGGAGTCTTGACATGAAACACAATCTGATAAAAAAATTATAAAAAAAATTCACGAAAGATTTCATAATTTCAAAGTTGTTTCTGTTTTTGAAAGACTTTTAAAAAATCAAAAATTGTTTTGATCTAAACTCAGTTTTCAGCAAACCAATGTTGATGATAATTTTGATAACATTGGGAATAAAATTGATAAAAATCACCAAAAAAAAAAAACAACACCTCGTCAAGACTTCAGCAATGCAATATACCTTCAGCCCTTAGGAAACTTCACTTAGCACAAAATGCTGCAGTGCATGTCCTCAGTTACACAGGTGACTGAGAGCACACCAGACCGGTCCTCTGCTCTCTACACTGGCTTCCCAGAGAATTTCTGATCAAGTTCAAAGTCTCAGTCCTTATCTTCAAAGCGCCCTGGTGTGGGCTTGGGATATCTAAAAGACTGCAGGCCGTAACTGACAATTACTCTCCTCTGGTACAATGGAACTCTCAACAACAAGAGTAAAGCTTTTCTGTGCAGGAAACAGAACCGTCTCTAGGGGTGATCTCAGATCATGGGATGAACTCTCCCAGGAACTAAGCATCATCACAACCTCACCACTCACCTTCTCTAATATAAACACACAGCAACAGGTACATTTAACAACAACAGCCTACCAAAACAAGACACTCCATCACACACACGTTTCTCCCTCTGGGGAGCAGATGAGAGAACAAACAACACGACAGATGTGTAATCACACTGCTTAATGCACTACTGGAAGACGCTCAGATACTACAGCAATAAGTGCAGTATAAAAACGTACACAGAACAGAAACAAAAATCCCACAACCCCCTCCCTCCACCATGACCCCAAAATACCCCCAAAGTTGTTTTCCATTTTTTTTTTAAATTTTTTTGTTTGTTTAATAAAGAAAAATAAGACTATTTATCCACAAAATAGTTTTGTTAGAAAAAGTTTGACCAGTCCACCTGGTCACATTAGCAGGTTTTTATAACAATACATTGTAAAAACAGACAAGCAACTTCCATTAAATACAACACAACTCAAATACGTACTCCCTTTGTCAAGAGATCTGAGAGAAGAAAAGCACTACTTTCACTTTGTCCTAAAGGTCAACACACAGGTTTTAATACACCTGTCATAAACATACAGCTAAGGGTAGCATAAAATCCCTCCTTACCCTGTAAAGGGTTAATTCCTCTTTTACCTGTAAAGGGTTAAGAAGCTCAGATAACCTGGGTGACACCTGACCAAAAGGACCAATAAGGGGAGAACATACTTTCAAATCTGTGGTGGAAAGTTTTGGTCTGTCTCTCTCAGAGACAGCCAAGGAGCCAGGAGGGGAAATTACATCTTTTTAAGTATATCTGAACTAAGCATCTGGTCTTGCAGAAATAGTAAGTAATAGCAGAAAAGAAATGCGTTAGATTACGTTTTGTTTTAGCTTGTGAATTTTTCCTGTGCTAAGAGGGAGGTGTATCCCTGTTTTTATAACTTTAAGGTTTTTCCTAGAGGGGAAATCTTCTATGTTCTTAGTCTTTTGTTATTCTGTAAAGTACCTACCATCCTGATTTTACAGAGGTGATTCTTTTACCTTTTCTTTAATTAAAATTCTTCTTTTAAGAACCTGATTGATTTTTCATTGTTCTTAAGAACCAAGGGTTTGGGTCTGTGTTCACCTGTACCAATTGGTGAGGATATTATTCTCAAGCTTCCCCTGGAAAGGGGTTATAGAGGCTTAGGGGATATTTGGGGAAGGTAGGGCTCCAAGTGGCCCTCCCTAAATGTTTGTTTAAATCACTTGGTGGTGGCAGTGATACTAAGGCTAGAAAGGAATTTGTGCCTTGGGAAGTTTTTAACCTAAGCTGGTAAAAATAAGCTTAGGGGGTCTTTCATGCGGGTCCCCACATCTGTACCCCAGAGTTCAGAGTGGGGAAGGAACCCTGACAACACCAAAGGCAGATATTATCTCCAATGTCAAGGACCCTCCACCACTGAGAGCAACCTGCCCCCATCACCAGTTAAATAATGAAGCTGAATGTTTCCAAATTATATTTTGCTTTATATGAATGACATTTGATGGGGACATGCAACATAGTGGAGGTGGCCTTAAAAAATTATGTAAACTTTTTGTTAGATATTGAATAAACCAATTTATACACTTCTCCCCTCCCCTCCATGCAAACAAACCCAACACACCTGAAATGTCTGTTGAGTCACTGTGAAATGATGGAAACCGCTGCAAGTGTGGTTCAGAGCTCTCTGTTCAGAATACCAATAGGTTCAATCATCACTGGGATTCCTTGTCTGCTACTGTCCACTTTTTAAGTTTTCAGCCATTTTGACTTTATTAATTATATCTGTGCAGTGTACAGCTACAGTAAGGCATGGAACTATGCCATGCCAAGAGTCAGACCATTGTGAGATCAGAGGTAGCTCAACCAATCACCACCCTTACTCTGCAGTTAGTTTGCATGGAACAATTTCATTGATTGTAGAGGAAGACTGCACAGATGGTGGTTTACTTGGTCCAACTGCCATCCTTACAAATCAGCACAATTCTCCCAAAACAATACAAACTCCACACAAATTAACACACCCACCCACACAATGGGACTATTGTGTGTGCTGGTTGTGGCAAACATCATTCATGTTTGCAGCTTTTTTTATTCGTATGACTTCACTAATTATACAGGGGAGACAGGACACGCATTCAGCCACTAGTACACAGAATAAGATGTTCTACAGTGCAACTTTGGGGCTTGGTTTTGTGGTGGAAGGGTTAGATCATGTGGAAATAGGCCAGCATTACAGAAAATGTTGGTAAGAGCTGCAAGAATGAGGCTTCTGGAGTATTTATTTCTCAAATAATGTTGTTGAAAGATATTTGGGCCCTTTTTGACACTTTTTTTGAGCTTTATTCCTATATGAATCCAGGGGTAAAGCTCCACTTTACCCTTGGATTCATACAGAAATGAAAATGCTGGCTGGGAAGAAGTGCCACTCTTGCAAATATGTATATTTTATTAGTTTGTTTTGGCATGGCAGTACTTTATATGGGGCTTTATTTTGTTTGTCCTGATTTATCACAGATCACCCGTACACTGCAGTCACAGTGATAGTAGGAAATACACCCCCATCAGCACTTGCCTTAGCTGCACAACTAGACAAAACCAAAGTGTAATAAAATGAATAAGCTCAGACAACAGGACAGCGGAGTTGGACTCTTGGCCTGATGCCCAACAAGGATCTTACTGTTGTTAATATGTACCCAAAGCATTAGTGTATCTGACATGTACTCTGTATATAGTCACATGCTGGCGGGTGGGCAGCTTAGATACTCCACAGCTACTTGTATTAATGCTGACCACAACTGTCCACTGCTGCAGCTGTCCTAATTCACAGCTGACTGGTGGGGGAGACATGCTAGACCTCGGGCACAGAGTTAGCTTGTTAATTTCCTTGTAGCAAATAACCCCAGTTCTGCTTTCTTCCAGGCAGAACACCCATAGAGTTTTTGAAATGGGATTGTAAGAACACGATTGTTGTGTGGGCTGGCGTCCATATCCACACTTTGCACTGCATGTAGATTACTTGCATATGTGTGTACTATTTGTAGAGCTGTTTCAGCACATCCACAATACATTACCACCTACTGCAAATGCAGCACTCTCAGGATATGACATGCCCGTCAGGAGCAGCAGGAAGGCGGGGGTTCTTGCTGCAGAATTCAGGACCAGTTTACTGTGGAGTACCCAGGCTCCTGTGTCTAGTCAAGTCTCCCCTCCAACCCCCGCATCACTTGCTGTGAAGATTTCAGTGGGCCAAAAAACATTGATAATTGCCAAAAAATAATTTAAAAATACCAATGTAATTACACAGAGCACGGAGTTTGCAACAGGTGTGAGCAAAGGGTTAGTCAGGGCTTTGGTGCAAAACACATGGCCCTTTCCTCTCCATCCTCCACCACCCACAGACACAATTTTCAGTATAAGGAACAGCTAAATTAGGCAATTGGTGAGCAACAGCATGTGTCCCCATCTGTTATATAGGCTGGAAGTGGAGGGGAGAACCCCTCATCTCAGCCCCTTGGCTGCTCAGAACAACAGTTGCAGCAGCATATCAGCAAAGGGCAGGTTGTAAGACAAAATGCATTTGGGGCATTTATTGGACAGGGTTATTTATAGGTGCCTAATTCCCTCTCTGTAAGTGAGAACCAGGAGCTTCCTGCTACAAGCATCTCTCCCATTTGGACAGTGCTGACCCAAGCTCATTAAAAAAATAAAGAAGCCAGAGCAGATTGTATGGTCTGTGGGATGAGCGAATGACCTCAAGTAAGCAGAAAAAAAGTTAATCAAGCTGTGATGCTTGCCGAAGTATCCTTCAGTCTCCCCAGACACTGGAAGCAATTGTAGTGGCTGTTGGGGCTGGAAACTTGCAAAAAGCAAAGCTTATTAGTAAGTAGTCAAAGGGGTAAACTTAGTTTTTTCCCATATGTGTTTATAGAACATTGTTGCTAAAATAGTTCTTTACCCTCACACCACAGGATGCTACCAACAATTAAGGCTGTTTGTTTGTAAACAGAAATAATCCACATGCAAGAGACAATCTTTTCAGTGTGAAGTTATTTAAGATCACAGTCCCTATTGTAAAACACACACGTTGTGTAGCACTCGCCTCATCTTCATCTCTGCTTACTTTGCTAACTTCGGTTTTACATGTTATACATTCTCATGTCACGAGACGCCTTCTACGTTTTAGGTGACTTCCTTAAACTTCAGCAGATTAGTCTTCAGGACAGAATTCAGTTCTGATGGGTTGTAAGGGCACATCTCAAAGAGTTGGATGAAAAATGATATGCTCCAACTTTTTCTACCCCCACCCCACCCCCATGAACAGCCGTGACAAGTAGAGGTTTAATAGACTTGTACATATAACCCAATTCAAGCCCTGGGATTGCTGAAGTTCGGATGGAACACACACACAGAGTCAATTTCTGAGCAGATGTACAATTGATTTAACCCCACTGGTTTCACTGGGACTGCAGAAGGTGTACATCAGTGCAGAAGGTCTCCAATGTCAACATTACAATGCACAAAACAATAGTGCTACATTTGTTTTCTGAAGTTGCTAGTCATTTATCTGGGAACTTTCTTCATTTTGGGAGTTATTTCCCCAGGTATCTACATATTTTTCTTTTGTTACCTCATAGAACCCCAATGCTAGGCCTAATGCACATCAACAAAAAGGTCCATACGTCTTCATCAGTAAGGATCAAATCCGTTTTCAGTGCCATAGCAATACTCTCTCTAAAGTGTGGTAGATAGCAATAGATGTAATAAAACAGCCCTATCCTACAATTTAGCAACTCTTCCTCATTTCTCTAATCGTCTAGTTCAGCGTTTTTTAAAGTTAGGGTCACGATCCAGTACTGAATTGTGGCATGTCAGGCACTGGGTTGCTCTGGTCAGCACCACCGACCGGGATGTTAGAAGTCCCCTTGGCGGTGCTGCCCAGCTAAGGCAGGCTAGTACCTACCTGTTCCGACACTGCGCTGTGCCCCGGAAGCAGCCAGCAGCGGGTCCGGCTTCTAGGCAGGGGGGCCACAGGGCTCCACGCACTGGCCCTGTCCTGAGCACCGGTTCCACACTTCCATTGGCTGGGAACCGGGGGTTGGGAGGTTGCCGTACCTGCAAGCGAGAGTCACGCACCTCCGCCTAGGAGTCGGACCTACTGCTGGCTGCTTCTGGGGTGCAGCACAGTCCCAGGCCAGGCGGGAAGCCTGCCTCTGCACCCTGGCTGCGCTGCTGACTGGGAGCCGCCAGAGGTAAGTCAGTGCCCCAACCCTACACCCCAATCCCCTGCCCCAGCCCTGAGCCCACCCAAAACCTGGAACCCCTTCCTGCACCAAACCCCTCATCCTCAGCCCCATCCCAGAGCCTGCACCCCCATCCCAGAGCCCTGACCCCTTCCCGCACCCCAATCCCCTGCCCCAGCCCTGAGCCCCTCCCACACCCCAAACTCCTCATCCCCAGCTCTGTTGGGTTGCGGGCATCAACAATTTTCTTCAACTGGGTGCCCAGAAAATTTTTTGAAAACCACTGATCTAGTTTTCCAATAAATTCAGGTCTGTGGACTTTGCTATAGGCCTTCACATCAACTTGCTAATGATTTTAAACTCTCATGTTGCAAAGTCACCAACCAACCACAATTCCCAATGAAGCCACTGGAAAACGAGGATGCTCATTACCGCTGAAAAATCAGGCCACAAGCCTTCAAAACAGTGTATCAATTTCACAATCTTAGAACAAAGAAAATAGTGATCCCACCCATTATGTTCATTTCCATCACAAGCTGGAGCCATCTATTGAGAACAGTTCCAGCACCGGGGAGTCAAGAAGTATATGTAAGAAACATAAAAGTAGTATCCATGGAGACTGACAGAGTCTCTCTCCAAATTAACTGAGTAATGCATAGGTCTTTTCTCCAATTGTATCTGAAGGTATTGAGACGAATCCCACCCTTGTTTGTATTACAAGCAGGTGATGACAAGCCTGTCTGGCCTTCTGTTAGCACAGTTTCCCAAGAGACATATTGATTGTCCACCATGCTTCCAGAAGTGCGAACATCCAACAGACAGAGAATTCTACCTTGGCAATTTCATATTTCTTTTGGATTTGTTCAAAAGACAAACAATAGCTTCAGTTTCCATTTCTTTGTCTTCCAGGTTTTCTTGGTCCAGGTATGTTCACAGATTGTGAATGTATACATGCTCAGATAGACGAATACTCAGACGATACTACTTCTACTACACTTACTAGTTTTCTAAATGCTTTGTTTACATTAACAGAACACTAAAGAAATAGTGAAGTTGAGTGTAGACCATGTCTTTGAAAACAAACAGATAGCATAGGCAGATTTAGTTCCTTTCACAATCTAATTTGCTCTCACTCTGTAGTGATTAATGAATGGGTTTCTCATTCTTATCAAAAGATCAATCCAGAGAATTTCACATTCGCTGCTATACAGAATTAGGAAATGCAAGATGCTCCTTTGGCCAAACTCATTTACTTCTAATGAATTCTTGGTTAATATAAGAATAAAATACTTTTCTACATCCATGAAACAAATGGCATTGGAATGTGGGATTGGGAAAATGTGGACAATACGATCATGGTAAGATGTACATTTTCAAGCAGATCTGTTTTCCTACAAAGACAAGGACTTTCATCTTTCCAGGTCTCTTCTGTCAGAGGTCAATTGAAATACCACAGAGCATGATTTGGTTAAGGTCAATTGTTCTTTATATATCCAGGTATTTAAAAGAATTAAGCAGGCCAATAGAAACACTGGTCTTCAATAACTTTTTAGTATTCTGACTTAACTACAACTTATACTAAGCCTGGACTAAAAAAAATATCCAAAGTACCTGTAAGGCAGGGGCCTGAACAAGATTTTTTTCAAAGCAAGCATGTGGTTGTTTACACAGACTTATTTTAGCCTCCAGAAAACCAAACTGAGTCCCCCATATTGCTTCTTCATCCCTGCTATTCTGATGCAAGCAAGGAAAAGAGGAACTCTTGCCTTCAAATGAAAGGGATCCAGTGGACACTAGTTTGTTGTAAGTAAACCTGTAGGATATTTATACAGCTTCTTCAGCTGGCTTATGAGATGTTCCAAATTTCAACAGAACTCTCTGTATGTGCTGTTGTGTATGCAACTTGCTCTATCAAAGTGTTGTCTCTTCAGCCATGGACAAAACTAAGTAGGGGGGCTGGACTGGTAATTGGTCCATGGATAAACTATAGGTGGGAGCATGTTAACTCTTCTCAGTAGCACATCTGCACTATACAGTATGGAGCAAAGAAACAGCTGCCCCTGCATGGACTCTTCTTCTGTACGAGTTGTTTTTTAAATTCACATTAGTAAATGGCCTGCATGTTTGAGATGATGGCCAATTTATTTATTTCTGATTTTGTTTTGCCATGTGAGCTATAACTTGGTCTTGCTAGTGAAGGCAGGGGGCTGGACTCTATGATCTTTCAAGGTCCCTTCCAGTTCTAGGAGATAGGATATCTCCATTTATTTATTTATCCACTCTACTCCTTTATTTGTTCTGAGTAGGCTCTTTTGAAATACAGAAGGTATGATTTCTGCCCCAAAGAGTTTACAATCTAGGAAATATCTTATAGTCTAAAATATTACTATGTAATCTGAACCACGTATCTCTTTGTCTGGAGTAAATTGGTTTTATATCCCACATGGGACAGGGGTAGGAGTTCAAACAGGACTTCAGCCAGATAACTTGAACTTTAGACAGTGCTTTACAATTACAGGGGATTACAGGTCTGTAGATCACACCCCTTCCCAATACATTCATCATTATATGGAGATATACCTATCTCATAGAACTGGAAAGGACCTTGAAAGGTCATCAAGTCCAGCCCCATGCCTTCACTAGCAGGACTGAGTACTGATTTTGCCCCAGATCCCTAAGTGGCCCCCTCAAGGATTGAACTCACAACCCTGGGTTTAGCAGGCCAATGCTCAAACTACTGAGCTATCCCTCCCCCAGCTATATCTGGTAAATACCCATTTGCACATGTAATTACCCCAACTTGGAACGGCACAAAGCTGAACAGAGCTCCTCTTTTAAAAAAAGATTAATTAAGTTATTGAATCCAGCATTTTCCTGCAGAGCAGAGTTAAACTTCTAGCCCTTCTACAAAGAATCCATTCTGGATTGCCAAATTAGCTGCCCAAGGCATTTTCTGAAATATCAAGAGCTGCTTGGTGTAGAATGGGTAGATAAAGTGCTGAGAGACACAAAAGACCCATGACAAAGTCTGGGTCATCTTGATTTGTCACAGGCACTTTCCCAAAATACCACTTACCTCTTTCACCACAAAAATTGGAATGGAATTAATTTATGGGATTCTCTGGACTCCCAAGAATTACCTCTCTTCCCTTCACTCAGTTATCTTCACTCTCCCAAACATCTGAGCTATCAGTTGCAATTTCGGTTTCCATGCTTCTGCCAACATGAGGGAAAACCCCTTTACAAAAATCAATGTTCCAACACATCTGTTTGCAATGCATAACCATTTGATAATGTTTTGAAGGAATGCTGATGCAGCTCACATTCTAGAATATAGATCAACATTTCCACTCATCTTCGTATCTGACTGCCAACTGTTGTCTTTCCAGTCACATCAATCAACAGATAATTTTGACATTCTAAAAACATTCTGAAGAAAAAAAAATATGAATCCCTTACAGCAAAAGTTCCTGTGCCCAGCACCTTCCAATCTCAAAAGTAAGGACTAGTAGATCTCGCTGCTGAAGCAGAGAGCTCCCTAAGCAAGAATGGGCAGTCCTTTAAAATAGATGTGCTCCACTATAAAAAAATCTCAGCCAAAACTCAACCCAAGGTAAGCCATCAAAAGCCCTTGATCTTCCACTGAAGTCTACCAGCATCTGAGTCCCACTTCATAATATTTACATCATCCAGCAACTGAAATAGTGGGATATGCCTAAAATATTATTTGGGCTCCAAAAATGGCCCCCTGAAGCCTAAAAAGACCATCAAATACACATCCCAAGAAATACAGATTCTGTCTTCAGCAGAACTCAATGCACAGCCCTGATATGCACACACAAAATCAGTTAAAACATGAACAGTCCAAAGCATCAGAAAACGAAAACAAAAAAGTAACCCTTGGAAAACATTTCACTGGCCTCTCCACTAACGTCTTAAAATGTATTGCTCCTCTCTGCACGGTGGTAAATCTCAACATTAAACTAGACTGGCATGAAGAGCTGGTAGGATCAAATCCTTTCTGGGTGCCATTGCAAACAACTTTGTATCTCAATTAAATGTCATTCTGGCTACTAACTCTCAGAATAAGCTTTTATTCTAGAAACCTGATGACTGAGGAAAGTATCTGGAGTTACTGGATTAGTAGACAGACTACTGTGGAAAGCTTCCAACTCCGGTTTACACGATATTATAGGTTGTTGCATCTGTTAATGCCTCGTGGTCACCAAGAACAACAGGTATGCTATAACCCCTCCTCCAGCATTCAGGGGAACAGAATAAAACTGGGTTCCACCTCAGTCAGAACCCTCCCCAAAGCAATGATGGAGAGCACCTCACAGCATATTTTAAGAACCACAGGATCCCATCTGAGTTTCACTTATGAGATCATAGCTGTTAAATGTATCAATTTAGAAGTCCTGCATAAGGAATAAAAACTAATTCAAATCGGCCCTCATTTCCCCGGGTTTGATTTTCTTCCACCCCACTCCCCAAATTCCATTCTCTCCCCCGCCCCCTTTCCCCTCATGTTATCTATGCTATAGCTTGCCGATACAAGAGGGAGCAGTGCAGGGGAGAGTCATTCTGCCTGCCTATCACAGAAAAAGTCATAAAGAGATGTCCAAAAAACCAGTGGTGGCATCTGTTCATCTCATCGAAACAGCTTGGTTTCTTGAAGCTTCATTGGTTTGGAGTGAAAAATAAATTAAATGGTTTAAAACAAACCAAAACACTACTGTGTTGGCATATCTCAGTGAGAATACTAAGCACTTACACAGTGCTACACTGTGCATCTGCAAACAACTCAATGCCCCTCAACACATGCAGGAAGCAGGTATGTGTGCATTGTTAGCCATTGCTCATTTAAGTACCTAATTACAAAGATTAGAAGGGGCCTGGAATAAGCTTTATAGAATGTGTACAAATCTAAGTAGTGAGTTAGTTAATATAGTTCACAAGGTTAAGTGCTCCAGCGAGGCTGAAATGTAACATAATTTTGGAAGATGTCAAATACGATAACGGATGAAATATTTATCCCATTTCAGTCAATTGCAAAGTTACTACTGATTTCAAACAGAAACAAGATTTGGCCCTTAATTAATCGAATCTTAGAACTGCAGCATCATTATAGTTATCACAGATTTCAAAGATCCTGTAAAAACCTGGTAAGTACTACAAGGATTATGAAGATTGCTCTCTCTGAATCGGTCTGTCTTCTCCAGAAACTCTCACTGTGTATTGGCATTTGTCCCAGAACCTCTCCTTGGAAAAACTGTTTAAAATTAAAGTTTTAATTAAAAGACCTAGGCTCAGTTTCAGTAAGATAGTTGAACACATGCCTAACTTTAAGCAAGTGAATTGTCCCATTGACTTAACTTCAGCGGGAGTACTCAGATACTTAAATTTAGGCATGTTTTCTTCCAGAAACTGGTCCTATGTTACTTTTTATCATGTATGCTATTTCATTTTACATTTCACTCAGTTTTTATAGTGAAAATAAATGAGCCCATGTAACTGGGCCAGATGTTACATTGTTTGGGTGACAACAGTAGGAAAATGGGGTGGAGAGGAGGAAAGCAACGAAACTTGACATTAAAAATAAACAAATCTATCAACACTAGGCTTTGTAAAACTTGATTTTGTTACATAAAACCTATCTATTGGGACTAAGCTACCTAACAGTATCTCTACCAATATTAAAAACACTGAACAACGTTATGGGTCTTACAGTCTTAAGGGGGGGAAATAGATAAATAGATTTAAGAACAGACCATGCAAAACTGAGAATACTGCCCTTAACATTCCTATGTCCGATATCGTGCGTTAGGTTTATTTTAAGACTTAAGTCCTTGCTTTCTTTTGGTTTTGTGAATTTAATCAAAACCTTTTAAAGTTGTTTAACAAGTTTTGTCTTTAACTCCCATTTTTCTTGCAGCACAACTTATAACGAATATTACTCTGCTCAGATCACATGCTAGAGCTCTCTTAACTATTTTGACTCTCTTTTCTTATTGGGTGGTACTGAGCAGCATAGCAGGACTATGTAGTATCCTTTGTAATAGTGTGATACTGAGATATTTCATGAGCTTTGTGGCCATTTATTTCAGCACAAACATTTCAGCAGCAACTATCTGCAATGACCAGTGATGGGACACTAGATGGGGAGGGCTCTGAGTTACTTCAGAGAATTCTTTCCCAGGTGTCTGGCTGGTGGGTCTTGCCCACATGCTCAGGATCTAACTGATTCCCATATTTGGGGTCGGGAAGGAATTTCCCAGGTCAGAGTGACCCTGTTTTTTTTTCACCTTCATCTGCAGCATGGGGCCTGGGTCACTTGCTGGTTTAAACTAAAGTAAATGATGGATTCTCTGTAACTTGAAGTCTTTAAACTATGATTTGAGGACTCCAGTAAATCAGCCAGAGGTTGGGGGTCTATTTGAGAAGTGGGTGGGTAAGATTCTGTGGCCTGCAATAGAAGATTCTGTGGTCAGGCTAGATCAGTAGTGGGCAACCTGCGGCCCATCAGGGTAATCTGCTGGCGGGCCACTAGACAGTTTGTTTACATTTGCACGGCCACCCGCAGTTCCCCTTGGCCAGGAATGGCAAATTGCAGCCACTGGAAGCTGTGGACAGCCATGCAAACGTAAACAAACTGTCTGGCAGCCCACTAGTGGATTACCCTGACGGGCCATGTGTGGCTGGCGGGCCGCAGGTTGCCCACCACTGGGATAGATGATCACGATGGTCCTTTTTTACCTTAAATAAAGTCTCTGAGTCAGTGTTTAGGCTCCTAAAAGGAAACAGCTTTGGAAAGGAGAGTGAAATTTATTGTATGTCACTACTCAAGTACTACTGTACCGTTACTCCAGATATGATCGGGGCTTTTCCTTCGATTAGTTTATGTATTTCTTGAACTGCTTCCTCATTGCTCTTGTCTTTAAATCGTTTCTTGGAGAGTTCTTGAAGAGCTTCCTTAAATTGATCAAAAGTAATCGTCCTAGAAGATTTCCCCCTGGCAAAACACACACACAAAAATCAGAAGAAATTACAAAAAGGATACACAGTCCTCCAAGAGAAGGATAACAGATGCAGTCTGCAACAGTGAAGAACAGCCAACATACAAATACTACATAAAAGGAATTGCCCTTCATCCCATTAAGACTTTCAGTGCAGCGCCTCCCCAAGACAGCTTCATCTTTCTTGAATGTCACTGTAACAGTAATGAACCTCACTTGGCTAGGCTTCAGAATTAAGGAGAACCTAAAGGAATTGGACTACTGCTCATACTTCTCTCGGAATGCTTGGACCAGTCTAAACCAAGGCCTAAAAGTACAAACTAAAACTTAGCTCAACCTAACTACGTTTCTCAGGGGGGGTGAAAAAAATATATCACATACCCCTGAGAGACGTATTTAAGCTGAACTAAGACTGGGTATAGACAACCCTAGGCTGATGGAAGAATTCTTCTGTCAGCCTAGCTCCTGCCTCTCAAGGGGTGAATTTACTACAGTGAGGGGAAAAAAAAAAAAAAAAAAACACTTCCATTCTTGTGCTGTGGTAGTGGTTGTAGTGTAGACGTAGCTGAAGATGTAATCTAATTTGGGTAATTATTTGTAAACTCAGTTTGCATAAATGAAATGAGTGACAGGAGTTTAGGCCAGGTCTACACTAAAAAGTTAGGTGGACCCAAGCTACATCACTCAGGGGTGTGAAAAATCCATGCCCCTGAGCAATGTAGTTAAGACGACCTAACCCCTGCTGTAGACAGCACTAGGTCAACAGAGAATTCTTCCATCAACCTAGCTACTGCCTCTCAGGGAGGTAGATTAAATACCGTGATGGGACAACCCCTCCCATCATTGTAGTGAGTGAGTGGTTTGAATATAGATATAGCCTTAGTGTTGAACGCAAAAGGTGACTTTAGATGATATTGCATAGGTCTCCTCTTTGAAATGATGATTAGGACCTACCCTATCACACAACATGTATTTTGTGATATGAGCATTGTGCAAATCAAGCTTAAACAAATGATAAAGAAAATATGTCACTTAACTCCTCATCCTCAAAAAGCAGCATACAACCCATTAGCACTGCATGTCTGATATCATATCTTATTAAACAAGTTAAATAATAAACTTATTTTAAAATAGGACTTCACTTCTCTCTGTGGTGTCCCATTTATGAGACAATATTCACAAAATAAGAATTCATGGAAAAGGTTATTTGAGGGCTTGATTTTCATGAAAAGCACAGAAATTCATAGTTGAAGCTGAAACTCTATAATTAATTCTTCTTGTTGTCTTGATAAATGGTTAAAAGTGAAAATGAAAGGTGCGCCACATTTCCAGGCTGGTGACTTGCTTGGTTGTTTTTATTTGCTAGAGTGGAACAGTGTGCTGTAGAGGTGCCTATGGGTAGACTTTGATAAATTATTGCTTCTGAAAATACCTTTTTAAGAAGAAGTCAGTAAATATTTAGACACTTCCATACATTATACACCTGACAGACCATAGTGACCCATTTAGAAGAGCTCTGAAAGCTCCTAACAAGAATGTCTGAATAATCACTGTGAAGATGTGTTTAGCCAAAAGGGCATTTATGTAAATCTGCCTTTTGGCAGTTTAAATCAAAGTGCATTTCAGACAGAGAGCATAACTTCAGTTCACAGATCACTTTCCAATAGCAAGGCACGTTCTGATTTTTAAATCAGACTAATTTAATTTTAAAATGAAATTATTAGACCATAGCAAGGGGAAATTACTTGCCATAGCTTAATTTGTATGGAGATTGTTTTGAATTTTGCTAACAACAAAAACTACACCTCTTAAAGTGGATATAAATATATATCTTTCCACTTGCCTAATTTAGTTTCCCCAAACATTTAGACCAAAATGTACACTCCTTGCCTTTGAGCCATATAGACATATCCCAGGCTAAAATGTAACGTACTAAGGGTATGTCTATGCTACAGCAACCCAGCTACAGCACTGCTTCTGTGCTGCAGTAGCACTATAGTACAGATCCTTCTTACATCAAGAGAAGAGGTTGTTCCCTCGATGTAGGTAATCCACTTCTCCAAGAGGCAGTAACTAAGTCAACAGAAGAATTCGTCCATCAATTTAACCCTGAACAATGCAGCTAAGTTGATCTAAGTTTAGGTGTATACCAGGCCTAAGTATAAAATCTTTCCAGAAAAGCTGATAGTATTGTTAATGCAAACCCAAAAAGCAGCATCTCTAATATAGAGGGATCCATTCCAGTACTTACAAAGTTAGGACACTCTCAAAGTCAAAAACTGTTTAATGCAGAGATCTGTGTTGCTGGGCAACATCAGTCCAGTTTGCAGCCCAAGTGTTTCTTTTTGTGCCAATTTAAAGAAGTGTCTTGACAAAATTAGCAAAAAAACAGACAAGTCCTTTCAGTGATGACAACTGTTTATACAGGTGTAGGTGATGGATGGTGAGGACAGGGAAAGTGTGTGCTGGCAACAGAAAAATCAGGCTAGAGACAAACTGCACTCAGAAATCTAATTTGACTTTAATGACTAGATGTCATTATCATCATACACAATAATGTTAGGTCCTTGCAGGACCTCAAAAAGATGTTGGCAAACATATCAGATTCAACTGCTAATGTCATTTTCTGTGCAACTATCCTGTTACGGAACATGCCTGACACAAGCAGGCATAGTAGAATGAGGACAATTCTTAAGCAGATTTGTAAACATGCACTCCAACTGTCTCTCATCAGAAAGGATGATAAAGAAATTGAAGCTAGATTTTGGTTTGAATTAAGGAAGGCAGTTTGTTAATGTATTCCCCCCCACCCCCACCCTGCAACAAAACAAATGGTGAGAATCTAAGATTTAGGGCACTGGAAGTGACCTAAAACAGCAAAGTCCAACAATTCTCATTTCACTTTTGTACACTCTAGTACTATTTGATACAAAATAAATCTGAAATCCTCAGGCATGAAGAAAAGCTTTCTATGAACTGAGGCCCAAAGCCCACAAAGTTTGCAACACCTAACTTTCAGATGCACAGCCATCTAGTGGAATCCACAAACCTCAAGTTAGGCTCCCAGACTCCCTATACAATGCATGGGGAGAGGAGAATGAGATCCATAAAAGCCAGCACGCTAGGTGGGGAGCTGCCTGAGCTAGCCAATAGCAGATGCCGAGGAGCGGATGTGTTCTAAGCCCCCCCCCCCCCCAGGTAGTTAGGCACCTATATCCACTCACAATCCAGGGCTGGAATCCTTCTCCTGGGGTCAGGCACCAAAGCAGTTTCTTGTAAGATGGCAGCACTAGACACCTAAATCTACACAGATCAGCTGAGGGAGGACGATGACTTCCCCCTTATAACCTTTAGCCCAGTGATTAGGGAACTGACCTGGGATATGGGTCTGATTCCCCCCTCTTCCTGATGAGAGGGGATATGACTAGGGAACGGCCACCTCTCAGATGAGAGGCTTACCCATGCTAGGGAATGTTCCCATGTGGGGCTCCCTCAAGTGCTGCTGTTGAAGCTGTTCATCTGTGCATATATAATTAAATAGTCACTGGGCCAGACAAAGAGAGAGAATGACTCTATAGTCCAGTGGTTGGGGCAGTCATCTGAGAGGTGGGAAACTTGGGGCAATACCTACATTAACATGGTGTGAGGATCATGCTGGAGCTGAGGCATGAGATAGGTGTCCAGGCACCTAGGCTTCATGTTGTGCACAGGCCGACACGCAGAAACTTAGGTGGCTAGTGGACTTTAATGGTATTTAGGCACTGATGGATTTTAGGCGCCTCCATGGTAAGGCGGCAGCTGAGCAGGGGATTGATCTTGATGGCACCTAAATGTTCGACTTCGGCACCTAATGTCCTTTTGTGGACCTGGGCCAGACTCTCCCTGCACACACCACTGGCTTTTCACTTGACATGTCTGTATGCTCATTAACATGTTTTTGCGTTTGAAGGAACAGAGGTTGGTAGTTGGCAGAAGCATGTAAGAACTGTCAAGCACAATTCACTTATCCTATCATAGTCAAGGGTCGCTTCCTCTGGTAGTCATTGAAGAGGAGTATCTATGACAGGATTTGTGCTTGTGGTTCCAAAAGGGAGGTGGGGAGGGAAAGAAGAGAAAAGAGCAAAGAGAGGCCGAAAGAATAAATACTGTAAAGATGGTGTTATCTAGTGACTACATATAAAACTCTTGGGGTTTTTACAGCAAAGAGGAATAAATTGTTTCCAAAAAGTGAATATGTTTATGCAATAATATTTTACATATGTTTTATATAGGGAGCCTTTCATCTCAAGAGAACTCCAAAGCACTTAATATTGTCTAAGTTCTGCTGTATGTACATACACACACACACACACACACACACACACAAAATGACTTCAGCCAGTACTGAAATGCCTCCATCTTTGCGACAGAACACAATAGCTGTTTGTGACTACTCACGTGCTAACAGAACACAGTAACACTAGATAGCATGTTTTTTAAAAGACAGGAAGTGAAGAAGAATATGATCTCTAACTAAGATTCCAGGGGACTAAGGCAGGCAGACTGTACTGTAATTATCCACCTGGAATTTGGCCAGGAAGCTCGTTAATGGGATTAACATCCCTATTCTTATCAGAAATGCTAAGGGATCTTTAATGAGCACAATAGGTCAGCACCTTGTCTTGTGTCTCATCCAAAAATGCAGCACCTACAGCAATGCAGTGGCCCATCATAATGCCATACCAAGGCACAGGTTCAGCACTGACTCACAGCAAAAGGGGCTGCTCAGAGAATTTCTAACACTACTTTTTAGATGTGAGTTATACCTGGAGGTCTCCCATCCAATACTACTTAGCTCATGAGGTCTGACAGAATCACAATCCCAGTTGAAATGACTGCATATAGTCAGTATAATCCATGGGAATTAATAATGTTGACTCTCTGCCAAACTAATTTTATTCTGGCATGAAAAGAACTTTTATCAATTACATTTTTTTCACAGCTGCACTTAGTTGATAAGAGAGTGACACTGATTTACCTTTTTTGTTTGGTTAAATGGGGAATAGTGGGGAAAGGGGTATCCTTCCAATCAACAAAATGGACAACCCAATCTCAAAAAGTCTGCAGTGTTCACTCTCACATTATAAGACAAGAAATACCTAAGACATAACCACAACATATATTCTAATTCCCCACCACAAAAGTGCATGCTGGAGCCACCACAAATAGATGCCTGAAAAAATGAAACAGTTTAATTTAGAGAGATCTATTCCATATAAACAGTGATATAAACAGAAATTAATGCATGATTGGCAATATGAGCTATGCTATATGGTATATAGTGTTGTAGCTGTGTCATTCCCAGGATATTGGAAAGACAAGGTGGGGGAGGTAATATATTTTATTGGACCAACTTCTGTTGGTGAGAGAGACAAGCTTTTGAGGTACACAGACCTAAGGAAGAGCTCTATATAGCTCGAAAGCTTGTGTCTCTCACCAACAGAAGTTGGTCCAATAAAAGATATTGCCTCACCCACTTTGTCTATGCAATACTGGCAGTACAACTGGCTTCTAGGGAACTCCTCACCAAATTAACTTCTGGGCTGAATTCATTATGCTTTCTTCTCAGTCCCAAAGCCATTGTGCCCCCCACCACCTTCCCACAACCACTCCCAATATTATTCAGTTATATCTAATAGCTTCACTAACACAAAAAACTCTGGATGGTATTTTCAAAGGGAAATAATGGAATTAGATGCCCAGTGAGATTTGGGCACCTAGACTATGAAAATCCAAGCTTCTGTGAATTTGACCAAGTGACTATACAGAGGAAAGAGTGAAGCTCACTATTATTACTATTTGCAAGGTGGTAGCACCTAAGAGCCCCAGTCATAGACCAGGACCTCCCCGTGCTAGGTGCTGTACAAACACAGAACAAAAGGACAGTCCCTGCCCCAAAGAGTGACAATCTAAGCCAGTATAAGACAATACAGGTTGTTGTCAAATTCACAAAGCAGGGGAAAAAAAAACTCCAAAGAAGCCAAATATTTTCTCTCATTTTTTCAAGTGTGGTAATCTTAGGTGTTATGTGCAATGCCAGTAAGTAAAATACACAGGGGATCTAAAATGAAATTCGCTCATTTTTTGCTCAGAAAATGTAAGATTAAGAACAAATTTAACATGTTATTTTCTTTACTGATTTAGGGCTTAATTCTACCCCCACTGACTTCAGTAGGAGTTGTGTCTGAGCCCTTAAACTACAGCATTGTTTATCATCCAGAAGCATCAAGTAATGCAGCCACCCCCGCAGCTGCAAGGACAACTCCTGGTTTATGGGTTAGGGGCTCCACCCTATGGACAAGATTAAATGTCAGTGCTAGGTTTACTGCTCATGGACCAGTGCTGGTGATGTTAAGCACAAGTCGCTTCATGCTTATTGTGAGGTCTCTGATGGTATAAATCTAAATTCAACCCAGGTGTAACATCATTATAGTAAATGGGATTATACCAGGGATGAATGTGGCCCAATAACTTGAGCTCCTTGGGGAATCAGAATATCACTTCCTTTATCTTAACTTTGGCTGGACACATCCCAGGTGTCCTCTCCCCACCACCTATTTAATAGGAAACTTCCATCTACTGTTTCTCTCACTCCCACCCACAACACACAACAAACCACTTTTTATTTTGGTGCATCCGATGGAATTAAGCCTCTTCCAGCTGCCATGGCATACTAGCTTGTGAAAGATGGGAGCAGAAGAAAGTTGCACACTTGATTCTGAACCTTACAGATAAAGATCCCAATCAAATGAAATTGTAGGAGCCCAGGTTTGCCTGATCCAACCCTGACACACACACACACACACACACACACACACACACTGAAATACAAAGTGAACCAATCAAGCAGAACCAGTCAGACTCAAATGGTCAACAGATCTCCCAACAACCTTGGATAGGACTCGATGCATATCACTGGTGAGTCACCTCAATCCTGCAGATTCTCTCTATTTACATTTCAGAGGATGACCCAGCAGAACTGACTGTCTTTCTACTGAGACTTAGCTCTGAAGTTTCAAGGTTTGTTTTCTGAGGCTGAAAGTACTGCACAATGTACAAGACAATCAGGGCCTCTGGGTGGTTCCTGCTTTTTCAAAGGCCCCATTCACACAATACAGTTGAAACCATTTCCATCCATACGGTGCACAAGGGCCAAGGAGTTAATGTACAAAAATAGAAAGTTTCCATTAAGCAATTGTTATAAAGAATCAGACTCGCTGTGTATGTTTGTAACTTGTTTTTAGGAGCTCATTACAAAATAACTATCTTGTTTCCATGGGAATAACAAAACAAATGTATTAACTTCCATGTGTTAAAAGTTCATAGGACTGCCTCTTCCCACTCCAAATGGGCTGACTCCAATTAAGTATCCCAAAGAAGAGATCTGAACTATTTGGTCTCTTCCCTTTGGTTTTTTACTTCAAAGGGGTTAATGGAAGTCTGGGGAAGAAGATAAAATACTCACTGAAAAGAAAGGACAAAGAGGAATGCACTGGAAGGAAAGTGTAAACAACCCATTACAATATAAATACAATGACAAAATCAGATAGAGGAAATGCAAATTAAAACTAATTGACTAGAAAATGAAACCAACAGGAAAATCTTTACAATGGGGTGTGCAAAACACCAAGGCTTTTATGAAAATATTGAAACAGTAGAGTTGGTGTGTTCAATTAAGAAAACAAGAGAGTCATGAAAGGGAACATGAATATCATCAACTTAAAAACCTCTCTGCGCTTGTTTGTGACATGAGGAAATCTTTATCTTTAGGAAGGATACATTCTTACATACCATTCTATTTTAAGCTCGACTTCTTACACAAGCTGAATCACTCAAATATATCACCCTGGTGCACAGCAAGCATAGCTGAGCACATAATTCACAATATATTTGATAAATGTGGGTTTTATCCCCATTTGTGAACAAATTATACATTCTTAAAATTGGTTATTCAAAATTAGTCATTAATTTTTTCTTCCTCTAGTGGGTGAACTACATAGCATGCTCAGGAGGGCAGATTCTGAATTTAGGCCTTGATTCTTCACCTGGTTTTCTAGAATCTAAATTTATACCAGTGAAAATCTTAATTCAGATCCCTGACATCAGTGCAGTGTCTCTGACCATACTCAGATGTAAAAAGATCAAGAACTGGCAGAGGGCAGATTGTAATTGCAAGTTTTATTTCAGTGATTATTCAAGCTTAACTTTCAACTTTTGAAAGTATCTGCACTAATGTAATGCCTGAGCAATCTCACATCACAGGATGTGAACTATGTTGAAATTTACACGAAAACTTTTGTAAATATTCACATATTATTTCTACTCTTTGCTCAACTCCTGTAATAAAGATTTCAGCAAATTAAGGGTTCAACTTAATAGATGAGAGAAATTACGCAGCTAGATACATTTCACCTCGGCATGAAGACTTTCCGGTGCAACCTTAGCTTTAAAAATTTCCTGACTTTTAGTGCCTCATCTAGCACATGTAATGTTTCATAAATGGTAGGTTTTGCATTTAATTTCCTAGTTTTAAGAGGGAAAAGAAAACCTGGGAGCAATCAAAGAAACTTCCCATTACCCTATAGGTTTCTACATTGCACAGTTCACAAGTTCCTCTCTCAAAGCCAGCAAAGCTTGTACATTTTGTGGCCTGAGTGCACACTTAAACAGAGATCCACTGTACATGCAAAGGCAGGATCCATGAATCTGGCCCTGATGTGAAGGGGCTCATCAACCCACAAAGTGTGGTTCTGAGGGAAGCACCACCACCAAAGTCTGGATTGGGGACCAGGAGATAGCATTAGTAGAGCTGGGAGGCCATAAACACTTTTGCAAGTGGGGAGTGAGTTTTGTTTGGATTGGATGCAGGCCTATTTAGTCCACCACTGTGGTTGTGTGTGCAAGTCTGTTCTGCAGCCACTGTTAAAACTTGTCAGTGTTGCCTTGAATAAAAAAATAAATACAGGTACATTCAGGGGGCATCTGCAGGAATTTAAATTTGACCGCTTTTGGAGGGGCATTTAAACACATGGTGTTATGCGGAAATCCAGTACACCCTCACTATAACGAACCCCTGGGGATCCATGCCATTTGACCATTATAGCCAGGGGTTCATTATAGCAAAAAAGAGGAGGTGGACAGCTCCTTCAGTCCCAGGGTTGTGGTGTGGGCATAGAACTCCTCTGACCCTGGGGCTGTGGCAGGGGGAGAGAGAGCTTCTCTGGTCCCGAGGCCAGAGGAGCTCTGTGACCTTCCCGTGGCCCTGGGTCCGGAGAAGTTCTGTGCCCCTGCTGATTATTTGGGGGGGACGACTCGTGCCCCTTCTTTCCCCCCCCCTTGTGCACGTCCCTAGGTACATCAGTATTTGGAGTATTCCCTAGATTTACTGTAATAAGAGCGCAAGGAATGTAACAAATACTGAGGTAATTTTATTTAGTTATTCAAGGCATCTGGCAAGTTTAACAGCAACTGATGAAATTCTGGACATAAGGAATTTTATGTATTTGTTTTTCAGTGCGTATGCTCAAGATATAATTTGTAGGCAATAATATCTGTTGTTTTTTTCTCCTACAACTAACACATGCACAAGCCCTCAGAGAGGACAGTATTCAAGCTTCATTCCAAACTTCAGCTCTCCTTGCTTTAGCCTTGTCTAAAAAATGTGGCAAGGGTATTGTGACAGACCCAGACCAGTGGGGTACAGGAGTCTGGTAGAGGACAAATATACTGGTCACTGGATGAGTAGTTTTCTGTTTCCTGAGTGACCAGAGCAGGGGCTGCACTAGAGGAATCAGGAACCTGCTAGAACCAGTTAAGGCAGGCAGGCTAATTAGGACACCTGGAGCCAATTAAGAAGAAGCTGCTAGAATCAGTTAAGGCAGGCTAATCAGGGCACCTGGGTTTTAAAAGGAGCTTACTTCTCATTGTGGTGTGAGAGTGAGGAGCTGAGAGTGAGAGGGTGTGCTGCTGGAGGATGGAGGAGCACAAGTGTAATCAGACACCAGGAAGAAGGTCCTGTGGTGAGACTAAGGAAGGTGCTTGGAGGAGGCCATGGGGAAGTAGCCCAGGGAGTTGTAGCTGTCATGCAGCTGTTACAGGGGGCACTATAGACAGCTGCAGTCCACAGGGCCCTGGGCTGGAACCTGGAGTAGAGGATGGGCCTGGGTTCCCCCCAAACCTCCCAATTGACCTGGACTGTGGGTTCTTCCAGAGGGGAAGGTCTCTGGGCTGTTTCCCAGCCCACATGGTGAATCTCTGAGGCAAAAAAATCCGCCAATAAGTGCAGGACCCACCAAGTTAGAGGAAGAACTTTGTCACAGTATGTATGTGGGCTTTGAGTTTTGGGGGGTTGGGTGGTGGTTTTTTGGTTGGTTGAGGGTTTTTTTGTTTGTTTTTTTTTACAGTGAATAATAGCTTTTCTTTCCCATCCTCAACAAACTAAAGAGTTGATGGGATTTTGCTCAGACTTTCCAGAAATTTTTCATTTTTGAGCACTGCTCAAACATTTGTCAGCCTGAGTTTGACTTTTTATCCCTGTATGAAATCCAGGAGTTAAAAGTGCAACTTTTTTCAACCCTAGCTACAGCAGCACTACCAATCCCCTCTGGTAGTATTTCAGAATGTGCTAAAGGCACTAATGTCTGTTCATTCATCAGTATCGTACCTCTTTCAGGTATTTACTAGCCTGCTACTGCCAAGAGCAGTGTCTTTCCTTGATGTCATCTATAAACACAAAATACATTAGCACCAGTACTTTGTGGCAGGTGCTCTGGACTGACTGGCACCAAAATGGGATTTGAAAGAAAAGAGTTGTATAGATCTGTGGATAATGCAAGCATTTGTTTGGCAAGTTTATTCTTTTTGTCAGGGATATTTGTATTAGTGGCACTGGCATGGAGTCCAAGGCTAATTTGTCTGTGTAGAAGGAAGTAGATTATATATCTACCCGCCTTGTTTTGTTTCTCTTTTCATTGTGCAGCTTACACATTCCACTTTCAGCTCTTTTGAGGTTAATAGCTCAGTACTTTTACAGCCTGTGCACTCAACAACTGACTGCTACAATCAATGATACTCTACCTGCGAGCTAGTTAAATCCTTGGTGTAAATAAGTTAATGGTACTCTGTCAATGCAGTTTCTCTTGACTGGCTTAATTACACGTTCCATGAAGCTGCATTTTGTATTTCCACCAAAAAGTAAATCACAAAAAAGTACAAAGGCCACAGTCATAAAAGATGAACATTTCTAAATGAGAAGAGGGTAACATTATACACTTCCTGTGTTCAAACCTATCAGAGCAGAACCCACCCTAAGCAAAAACTTACGAACAAAACAGACAGAAGTGAAGACTAAACTATTCCAGTGATATAACCCTTTCAGACCTTATTAGGCAATACTCTTTATTGCTCCTCGGAAGATCGGACTAGGCTGTCAGAGAGATCAGCAGGCAGGAATAAGTCAATGAAGGTAATATAAAGAAAATCAAAAGGATAACAAAAACCAATGGCTTGCACCCACAGTCTATCCATGGTGGAGACCTGGAGCTGGGCACCTGGACACTGGGGCTTATGGAGTCTGGATGTGTCAGTCAGTACTGGGGGGACAAATGGGTGTCATCCTGAAAGCACCTGCAACAACTGATTCCAGGAGCAGACTTGGGTTCATAAAGCCAGAACCAGTAATTTTCTGCTAAAATAAGTCACTCAAGAGCTGTACACTCGAGGCTGCCTGTTCATCTTCACAGGCAACTGCCTGCCCTACAGCAGCCAAACAGAAGAACTGGCCTAAAGTACAGAAAGCCATTATTGCTTCTTTATACACATGTGATCTCTCTGGCTCCAGCATCTCTGCCAAGTCAGAGATAAGGTGCTGTGACCTGGAAGAGAAATAAAAAGGCTGCATTCCTTATCACTGTGCAGTTCCACCAGCTTTCTCACTGCACTAGAGAAGAAAGGCATCAGAATGAACTGTAGAATGATAACAAAGGGATTGGAGATCCTCATTTGTATTTTTAACAAGGATGTTGGCGCATACAATAAGGAGCTTCTCCTTTACCTGTTGAATGCCTGACCTAGATGCAAAGGGCTCTTTAGGGACATCACAATGATCGAATCAGCGATGCAGAAGTCCCTTTGGAGTCAGTGACTGAGCAGCACAGGCAGGAGAACATATGCCATATAGAAAGCCACCGAACATCATGGCATTGTTTCGTCCTTGCCATTTGAAGCCAGGAAAAGTATTGCGCCCTCTGACATGTTAAGTTTCCCACAATGGAGTCATTCTAATGGTAAGGCTGAAAGACCCATTCCAATCCAATCCATATGTTTTAACCCCTTTTAGTAGTGTTAAAAACTTCTTTTGGCTTGTGAATTGTCACACACAGGCTCAGAGCGGACGTGAAAGAGTTTGGAAAAATTTGAAGCAGGTCACCCAAATGGATTTTGGGGACCCACCAATAGCAGTAGGGATCTTTATGCTCTTCTCATGCTAACTGGGAAAACAGGAGGCAGATGTTTCTTTGGAGGATTCTCCTATAGCCCCTTCTCTGCTTCACTTTTCTGGTGTTTCCTTCCCCTGTGCTTTGTTCACATTAAACGCTCATTTTCATTAAAATGAATGGCTAAAAATACATGTTCACCAGAGATGGGTGAGGGGGAAGAAGGCAACTAAACAACAACCTGTGAAGGCGTGCAGGGAAAAACAAAGGGAGTGCAAAATGCAGACTGAATTCAGTGAAAAGGATTAATGGAAATCAAGAGGGCTTATCAGGTGAAAAGGAAACCTAGGCAGAAAATAGGTCAGTTAATAAATGATTGGGGTAGGGGTTGTGAAATGAAATCAATGACTCCAAACTGGCTGAAACAATTAATTTGTTTCAAGAAAAGAAACCTAGGAAGTTAAGAAGCAGGGACCATGTAATAATAGCTATTGATAAAGAGCAGGAAAAGGAATATTTGGAAAACTCGAATATCTAAACATAAGGCAGACTAGGGACGATACATGCAGATCTGCTGCTAAAGGGATTTGCTAATTAACCTACTGCACCCAGTGTTGTACTCGACCCTAACTTACATTTGGAGAGAGATGCTGACCTGGGGAAGTACCAAAAGGCTGGGGAGGGAGGTGGGGGGAGAAAAAACAAAATGTGGCACCAATTTTCAAAAAAGTGAAGAGGAGACCTTTTGGCTGCCCCCACTCTAGCCTCTCTCCCCTAAATTTCCACCAAAGTGAGAGGCATGCGTGAACTGCACAAAGAAAACAAACACTTGCGAATAACAAGAGGGACACATACAATAAGGAAGTTGTAAGACTAAACATTACAAACGCTGTCCGGGGTATGTCACTTTAATCCTCAAAATGCTGTCTAGTGTCTGGTGCATGAGTCCTGGAAATGGCATGTTCTTTGGGGCACATCAGGAGGGGGAAATTTGGAAGGTGGGAGCAAGGAGGGCTGGCATCACTGGCTGGTGCAACTGGGAGGGCAGGTATTCAGACCAGTGTGCGTGCCGGGGGTCTGATAGTCACAAGAGAGTTTGGTAGGGTAGGCTCACTTGTCAAGGAGACTCTGTGAGAGTTAGATAAGTGAGAGAGGATTGGAAGCAGAACCTTGCCATGAGATGGGAGCTACTAAGTGGATTCTTAAGTAGGAGACTGAGTGCTTCAGAGTTTGAGAAGGGTGGTGGCAAATCAGGCATTTGTTGTGTCCTACTGCAGAGATGAGCACAGCCATCCTCCATTATTAGCAAGAAACAAAAAGAAATAGGCTCTTATTGGCCTCCACGTTGTCTGGAACACACATGTCGACTGCATGAAAAGAGGGCAGTGTTAGTAAGCTGCAGACATCCAACAACCTACCATGGTGACAGCTGCCAGAGACATCTTTAAACACACCAAAAATACGAAAATCCAAAAGGGTGAAGTCATAGTGCCCCATGCAGATAATGACAGTGGTGGAGACTGCTTTCAACAGCTAATCATTTTACTATTCAGTGTGCCTCACAATGGCCAAGTTCTGACTAGTTCTACATGCATTAGTGATAAGAAACTCTTCTCTTGTAATAATACTACTTAGCACTTATACAGTATGACAGATATTGCAGCCTGGGCGTCTTTGGGAGCCAATGTATTAAATGTATGAATTGTTTATGTCTGATTGTGCTCTGCTCCATGGGGAGAGGGTTGTCACAGCTCCTCCCAGGAACTAAGAACACAGGGGTGTGATTAAGGCAAGTCACTGAGACTAAACAACTCTAGAAAGGTACCAGCCCCTGGAGAGATTCATACTAGGTTTTTCAGAGACTAGGACACAAAGAAAGGGCTTTTGGTATACAATGATGAGCTTGAGCTCATAGACGGTCTTCTTCTGAACCAGCAAATGGACAGGATCTTCTATCCAAGGGAGGCCCCACCCAGGCGGAAGGGTTAGAAAGACTTGGGTCTACTAGGGCACAAAAGACTAGTGGGTGGTTCTGGGTATGGATTGTGTTGGTTTAAATCTGTATTGGTTTTGTGATTATTTTTTTTTGTCTGTAATGTTTTTACCTTAAGAATAAATGTGCTTGCTTAGTAAGATCTGTATGATAACTCATAACTGCTGGCAGTACACTATTCATAGCCCTTGGAGAGAGAAAGCAAAGCACAGACGCTGGCCTTTAGACAAACTGGCTTGCTGGGGATATCGCAATATAAGGCCGGGAGCTATGCAGCCTTAAAATCCCATCAGAAGAGAGAGATGTGGGTGTCTACCCAAGAGAGATGATGGTTAGAAACTGGACATCTTAAGTGGGTGTCCTTGAGGGACTATGTAGGGGAACCAGAGGTGCAGCTACCCTGAAACACAACACTTTACATTTCAAAGTGTCGTGCTAACTAGTTAGGAGACTAATACAGTTACCATGTGCTTGGACTGCTCTTTCTGTGATTGGAAAGCTACAAACCAGATCACGGCAAAAGACATTACTCCTAATAGAATAGCTGAAATCCCAGGGCAGATGACAGACTAAAGACCCAACATCTGTACTTTGTCTGCCAATCAAACAGTACATGCATTCCAACACTGAATGCGTAGGGAAAGAAGGTAGGCAGCCACAAATAAGGAATCCTTCTAGCGTTAATGAGCAGTTCAATGGGAGTGGATAAATCACAGCCCTATGATGGAAAAATAAAGACAGGTTAATAAGTGCATTTTGATTCACTCTCCACAACAGTGTGAAAATATTTGTTTAAAAAGGAGCCCAGTCGACATACTAGTGAAAATATGCTCAACACAAACACTGCTGAAAGGAAGCTGGAATACCATCACAGACTGAGTAAGGATAACTTTGAATAACCAAACCGAGTGCTCCAGTAACAAGGAATGCATTTTGCCCCAAGCAACAGTCAACTATCAAATAAACAGACTACAGAAAACAGCTTAAAAGTAAACAAAACAGGAAATAAAATTTTCAGAACAAAAAAATATGATCAGCTGTTTTTCGTAACTTCTGTTTTTTATCAACCTCTATATTTTATGGATACATGGAAATTAGAGCTGGAAAAGACCTAGCTCAGTTGTCCCCAATCACTAATATCAGTGTTGGCACTTCAGGCTTTTAATGATCAGTACCACTGCCTACCTTAATGCAGCGCTTCTGCGCTGAGCACCTACATGCTACAACTGCCCATGTCCCAATCAGTGAGGCTTGTTTTACCCCGGTTACCTAATAATTGGGGTCTTGTGTGTTGTTTGCATTGGAGGAGAAATGGAGTCAGGTATTTCTTTGATTCAATCCTGTTTATTTAAAAGAATGTACATAAGTCCTGTTTTTCTCAACACAGTAGAAATCAAACAGGAGATGGTGCCTTTGCTCACAGTTCAAAACCTCTTTCTAGCCAGCACTCTACCCAAAGACGCTCTTGCTCAGCTTTTTCTCAGACTCATGCTACAAGCGCTGTCTGTCTGTTTCTAGGGCTGGCTTGCATGCTACTTTCTGTGTGTGCTTCTGTGGTATTTCTACTTTTTTCTCTCTCATTCACTCCTATTGTGTGGCGGCTCCTATTGTCTCAGATATCTACCATAAACATGGCTAACGGCTTTTTACATTTATCCTGAATGAAGGACAGCTATTACAACCACTAGCTTCAGCAAGGTTTCAGCTCCAGGGCTGGAGCACTGATGGAAAAAAAAATAGTGGGTGCTCAGCACCCACTGGCAGCCCCGTGGATCAGTTCCTCTCCCTCCCCCGCAGCGCCTCCCACCCGCCAAGATCAGCTGTTCGGCGGCATGCAGAAGGTGCTGGGGGGGGAAGAGTCGGAGCAAGGGTGGGGCACACTGGAGGAAGGAGGCAGAACAGGACTGGAAGAGGCAGGGCAGGAGCAGAGAGGGGGCAGGAAGAAGCGGGGTAGGGCCTTGGGGAAGGGGTGGAGTGGGTGTGGGGCTTGGGGGTCGAGCACCCCAGGGGAAATGAGGAAGCCAGCGCCTATGGCTTCGACTGCTACAATCCTGGGGTTCTAGTAGTGTTTCTCAAAGGGCAGCATGCATTCATCCCAGGACTCGCTGGAGCCCAATGAAGAAGTATATAGCTCGGTGAAGTAACTGGGAAGGAAGAGCTTCATTTTCCCAAAGAGTGCCTCAAGCTTTCAAATGGTTGGAAAAAAGCATTGGGTTAGAGCACGCACAAATGAATGGGAAACAACAGACACTAGCTTATCAGCCTACTCTGGACTCACAAGACTGTTGGTGTAATGTCCATACATCTTTAACCGCCCTCCCTTCCCATTCAAGAGACCTGTAATGAAATTCTGCTTTGCACTGTGAGCAGGTGGGATTCCTATCCTGCTTCACACAGATTATACACACACTGTATAGATCACACATTTACCTCCTTCTTGTAGTTTAGCTTTATGGTAATATAAGCAAAGACAACATTTCCCCCGTCCCCCCCAGACATCACCCTATGCTTTCTCCCTAAATCTGGATCTTCCTAGCATTTTCCCTAAAGAACATATCCTTATCCCTAGCTCCTTCTGCCTGAGAAAGACATTCCCAGTGCTTCTATATAGAACTCCTTGCTTGGAGCTCATTGGATAGATTTGATCTAACTTCAGTGTCTCGGCAAAAATAGCCCCACATCGCCATACAAGGTTCAAGCATCTAACATCAGGATACTCAACAGAAGAGCCTTACATCCCTATGAAGGATCTTAGGGCTTGGCTACATTACCACTTACTTCAGTATAATTTACATCACGCAGGGGTGTGAATAATCTACACCCCTAAGCAATGTAAGTTACACCGACCGAAGCACTGGTGTAGATAGTGCTGTGTTCGTGGGAGAGCTTCTCCTGCTGACGTAGCTACCACCACTCGCGCAGCTGGAGTAATTAAGTTGACAGGAGAGCTCTCTCCTGTCAGCTTAGAGCATCTTCACCATACACGCCACAGCGGTGCAGCTGCACTGCTGCAGCCCATCTAGTGTAGACTAGCCCTTAGCATCTGTCACGCTGGTAATTAAGCCTGTAACTGTGTTAACCCATTCCACATATGAGTGATATGAAAAAAAACAAGGCCGGGATTTATTTATTTTTAATTGAAGCTACTCATGACAAATACAAGTGCAAGGTCAATTTGAATATTTTATTGGTCAAGATCAACACAGAGTAAGAAAGCAAAGTTTGTTCTCATGGGGAAAAATGTCTGGAACCCTTGGTTATATGGTGATATACCTATCTCATAGAACTGGAAGGGACCCCGAAAGGTCATTGAGACCAGTCCCCTGCCTTCACTGGCAGGACCAAGTACTGATTTTTGCCCCAGATCCCTAAGTGGCCCCCTCAAGGACTGAACTTACAACCCTGGGTTTAGAAGGCCAATGCTCAAACCACTGAGCAACATCAATTTTTTTGCCCCTTAATGAACATTTTAATTTGTAAATTTGATTTTCCTTTAATTTTCCATTTTTTGTTTGAGAGCATAAGTATAGGGACAATGATTAATGTTACGTGTAAAATAACTGCCACCCTTCCCCAAAATACTCCGTAGAAGATGATCGTTTGAAAACTTTATGCTGAAATGAATTAGCATGGATTCAAGTATCAGAGGGGTAGCCGTGTTAGTCTGAATCTGTAAAAAGCAACAGAGGGTCCTGTGGCACCTTTGAGACTAACAGAAGTACTGGGAGCATAAGCTTTCGTGGGTAAGAACCTCACTTCTTCAGATGCAAGTAATGGAAATCTCCAGAGGCAGGTATAAATCAGTATGGAGATAACGAGGTTAGTTCAATCAGGGAGGGTGAGGTGCTCTGCTAGCAGTTGAGGTGTGAACACCAAGGGAGGAGAAACTGTTTCTGTAGTTGGATAGCCATTCACAGTCTTTGTTTAATCCTGATCTGATGGTGTCAAATTATCAGAGGGGTAGCCGTGTTAGTCTGAATCTGTTAGCATGGATTGACACTCTCAGACTGTTTTTTGGGAGTTCACTGCTTATAACAAATCTTGCAGCCAAAACTACAGTGCCTTGGTCTAATCCAATACTGAATTTCCTTTTAAAATTTAGTGACCTGTATCTTGAAATAAAATACCTTTAGTGGTACAAAACTAAGGGTTTTTTTTGTTTGTTTGTTTGTTTTTTTTTGAAGTTTTATACAAGTGTCTCTGTTCCAGCTGATTTTACACGCACAACATTTCACAGGATGTCAGAGGAATGGATATTTTTCATATAAAATCACATGCAAGCATGAAAACAAACTTCTGAACAAAATGCTCCCAAAATATTAAGTGGGATTATGGCCATCTTTGATTATTTTTGTTTGTGTGTGGTTTGGGAAAAGAGACAGCAAAGGAAAGTTTTATATGTATGAGCATGAGCACGTTCTGTTTGTGATACAAGAGGGGAAAGCAGACAGGAGGAGGGGGTAAAGAGGAGATAGCATGGGTAGCTGATGGTAGAGAATGAAGGGGTCAGAGTGTTAAAGCCAAGGGTATCTTTCACACAGGATAAGCAAAGAGGGCTGTGAAATTATGCTTGCTGTACACGCTGAGGGAAGGAGGTTAACCTTGGTCCTGGTCCATGCCCAGAGGCCCTGTCACTCTGGGGACATTTCGAGAGCTTCCTACAAAAAGAGTTGTACTTGGAGCATCAGGTTGGGCGCATGGTCAAAAGAGAGCTCACAAGCACAGCTGCTGCCAGGTGGATTCATCAGTGATTTACTTCCCAGATGGCTCCTCAGGCAAGATCCATAGGTACTCTTAAAGAGCCAAAGGCCATGATACAGCTAAGGAGCATTACAAACAGTGATGTCAGGCTGCTGACTAGCCTCCCCCAGCCCAGGAAGAACTAATGCCATGCCCAATCTCTATCAGGCCCTTCTCGGGTTGCCAACTTTGGTTGGACAAATTCACATGACATCTTTAATTAAAGATTAATCTTTAAATTCCTGGAGACTCCAGGACAATCCTGGAGGGTGGGCAACCGTAGACCCTTCAGGGCAATTTATTAAATCAAACAAAAAATTCCCAAAGTCACACAAAACAAAGCCATCCCCAACGAACAGCGGCTGCAGGGGTCCAGAGGCCTTTCACACTGTCCCCTTCTCTCTGCTCCAGGGTCAGTCACAGGAGCCAACCTCTCTCCTGCAGTTCTCCTCCACTGGAGCTCTCTCAGCCCTTTATAGGGATCACCTGACCTCTTCCCAGCAGGGTCAGATCAGAACAGGGCTGGCTGGCCCTAGGGTGACCAGACAGCAAATGTTAAAAGTTGGGACAGGGGGTGGGGGGGGGTAATAGGAGCCTATATAAGAAAAAGCCCCAAAAATCGGGACTGTCCCTATAAAAATCAGGACATCTAGTCACCCTAGCTGGCCCCTAAAGTGGAAGGCCACCTCTCCGACATGACCAGTGCACTGCAAACAGGCACAGCAAAGTGTAGTGCAAAAATACTGAAGAAGTCCCTCTCTACTTTGGATTGCAAAGGTGAAACTTAGGCAGAAGAGGAACAGTTTATCTCAGGCTTATTATTAGTCACATTTTACTGATTTTGTTTTAGTTCTCCTCAGTTAACAATGTGATCTCATTGAAAAATAGAGATATGATTATGTAAGAATAGAATACAAGCCAGAGGCGCATCTGAGCTCCAGTCCCCCAACTCTTAAAGGTAAGCTCCTTTAACAGATTAATTACCCTGCAAACAACCTCCAGAGTCCTTACAATAGGAAGTTCTGAACGTACCAACAAAACTGAAAGAGAAATTAAAAGTCATGCTTGGCGCACTGCCAGCAAGTGAGCTCTGTTGGGAAGAGCCAGGTACAGCACAGATGGCAAACAAAATTACAGTAGAAATGCTGTTAATTTCACTGTCTAAATTGCCTGTGTGGAACAGAAATGTATGTATTGTATTTACAAATGCTGCAAGTATTCCCTGCCCCATTCCAACCCCTTCCCCAAAGTCCCCGCCCCAACTCCACCCCCTCCCTGCCCCTATTCCAACCCCTTCCCCAAATCCCTGCCCCAGCCCGCCTCCTCCCCTGAGCGCGCTGCATTCCCGCTCCTCCCCACTCCCTCCTGGAAAGTCCTAAGCACCACCAAACAGCTGTTTGGCAGCAGGAAGTGCTGGGAGATAGGCAGAGGAGCGGGGACACGGCACGCTGAGGGAGGCGGAGGCAGGGGGTATGGGGAGCTATGGTGGGCCGCAGGAAATAACTTCACGAGCCGCATGTTTGAGACCCCTGGTTTAGGGCATCTGGCATGTAAATACCTTGCAATGCCAGCTACAAAAGTGCTATGCCAACGCCTGTACTCACTTTCAGGTGACATTGTAAATAAGAAGCGGGCAGCATTATCTCCCATAAATGTAAACAAACTTGCTTCTCTTCGTTATTGGCTGAACAAGAAGTAGGACTGAGTGGACTCGTAGGCGCTAAAGTTTTACATTGTTTTGGTTTTGAGTGCAGTTATGTAACAAAAAAATTCTACATTTCTAAGCTGCACTTTCACAATAAAGAGATTGCACTACAGTACTTGTATGAGGTGAATTGAAAAATACTATTTCTTTTGTTTATCATTTTTACAGCGCAAATATTTGTAATCAAAAACAATAATATAAGTGAGCACTGTACTCTTTTGTATTCTGTGTTGTAATTAAAGTCTATATATTTGAAAATACAGAAAAACATCCAACAATATTTAATAAATTTCAATTGGTTTTCTATTGTTTAACAGTGCGATTAAAACTGCAATTAATCGTGATTAATTTTTTTTAATCATGGTTAATTTTTTTAGTTAATCGTGTGAGTTAACTGCAATTAATTGACAGCCCTAGTTTTACCTTTTTTTTTTCTTGTAACCAATTCTGACCTATATGCCTCAATACTTATAGTCACTTAATCTTTCTGTAGTTAATAAATTTGCTTTGTTGTTTTATCTAAACCAGTGTGTTTGGATTGAAGTGTTTTGGGATAACAAGATTTGGGCAGATCATTTTCTATTAACAAATGACAGATTTTGAGCTTGTATTGTCCAGGTGGGCACTGGGCAGTAGGAGACATACATTTCTGGGGAAAAGTCTGGGACTCGAGAGTTTGCTGGTATTGCTCTGCAGTGTAATTCGTGGTATATGGCTGGCTATTGCACTCCTACAGTGTAGCTGGGATTGATTTACATGCTGGAGGTTGTGTCTGAGCAGACCAGGAGTGGTTGTTCTCGCAGCAAAGCAACGTAAAAGGTACCCCGGGTTGGGGAATTGAGGGAACACAGCTGTCCATCAGTGTAGATGGGTAGCCTGACCAAGTTTGTTTTGCTGTTTGGTTTATTATGGAATGACTTTATCATTCCATAGGTCTTCTTTACAGCTTTAACAATAAGCCTCGTGAAGCAGTCAATGTTTTTGGGCTTTGGTGGCATTCTATTGATGGTTTTTTGTTTTTTTTTTGTTTTTTTGACAGTGGTGGAGAGACCCATCTCAGGTTCCAGTGTGGAACTTGTGTGCTGGTAATGACAGGGAGTTTGAGACTGATGCGTACCACCACTGGCCTGTGCTGACTGTGCGGGAAAGGGTCCAGGACAGTTCAAGATGCAATGAGTGGTGATCCGCTGGAGTCTGTGGACACAAAACATAGGTTGTGCGTGTATTCGTTCTTCCATCAGGCTGAGCGGAAGGTACCTTTTTGCTTTGCATCAAACAGCAGGTACTGATCCTGTGCCAATGCCCACTCAGCAAACTGTTCATGTGAAACATCATTAATTGAATAGCCCCATGTTGTATGGTGACTGTTGAAATCACCAAAGTACACAGATGGATGTTGTAATTTTGGTAGGTCTTGTAAGGACCACTGCTGGATGGGCAACTTATACACATTATATATTGTCAGCTCACTGGCTGGGATACCAATTGTGAAACGGTTGTCTGTTACTGGCAGTGCTTTGGCTATGTCTTTTAGGTGGCCATGACATTTTGGATAGTTTTGTTTGAAGGGAAGGATGCCTCCTGGTACCTTGAGGTGGGCTGAGTCTTCTTCCGCAATGTGCGTTTCGTGCAGCGCTATGACATCGATGTTATTGTCCATCAGCAGCCTCGCAATGACATCAGCCTTTGAACAAGACAGGCCCTCTACATTGTTGGCACAGACAAATCGACGGGCCTATTAGTTGATCAGCGTGGCTCTGAAAAGAGCCTTTCTTGGAATAGTTGCTATTTTGACCAGGAAGTCTATGAATGATCTTCCATCTCCAAATGGGTGGCATTACATTGGACACATAGGTTAAAGTGTACTTAACAGGGAGGACGACGTGAAGGTTGCCACCATCACTCCCTAAGCTCCTCCATGGTTACGGGAGCTACTTTATTCCCCTCTGGAGGCCAAAGAGCAAAACATTCCTTAGGGAGCATGCAGCTACTGGTGACCTGGATTTAGCCACTGCTCTCCTTCAATCACTGCACTCTACAAGACAACAATGATGGATGGAAATGGTGGAGGCCACGGACTTCAGACATTAAAGCCACAGTGCATGGGCCCTTCTGTGGCACCTAGGTGGAGCAGTGCCATCACATGCAACAGCACCACAAGTCACTGCTGACAGCATCACTAGCCTCTGGCTAAGAACTTCAAAGATGACTAAGATGACCAAAAAAAAAAAAAAAAAAAAAAAAAAGGTGAAAACAGCTCTTAAGGAATCCTGCGCAAAAAGGTTTCCCTTCATCGTCTCTGTCAATCCTTCACAAGACCAGAGATTGATGCTGCCCTCTTTGCTAACAAACAGGAGAAGCAGCTGGCAGTGGTGGCATCCTTGTGGACTTCCTGAAATATCTCGGGCTGAGAGGACATGAACGGATCATCACTCATCACACTCAGCACTCATCACAGAAGTCACCACCACTAGCAAACTCCCAACAACTTGGAATCAAAGGTAATGACCATTTTAAAACCTGGAAAGCTGCCTGATGACCCCAAAAGCTACCATGCTATATAGCTCTTCTGTACAACATACAAATTATTGGAGTAGATGACCCTGGCAAGGCTTGCCTCCATTCTGGAGACTGCAATCCCCCTCGAACAGGCAGGTTTCAGGGCAAGGTTAAGCTGTTGTGACCAAGTGCTTGCACTGACTACACATTCTGAAGCTATTTTCCGGCAACGACCACAGCTTCTACTGACTTGTCATCAGCTTATGACACTGTCTGCCACAAGGGCCTACTGCTGAAGCTATCCACCCTACTTCAATAGGGCCAGACATTTTGACTCACAGGTCAATGCTTTTGGACAGAACGTTTTGTGTCCATCTCAGATACAAAGGCCTCCCAACAGGGATCACCACTAGCACCATCCCTTTATAGATGATGTTCCCATAAACAACATGCTGCAAGTTCATTTATGCTGACAGCCTGACGCTAATGATGTAGACTGCAACACTCAAAGTGCCTGAAGACATCCTTAATGTTGATTTGAAGAGGACAGAAAACTGGCAGCTCAAACCCAATCCATCAAAAACCATGTCATTGGCTTTCTATTTCAGCAATTCTGAAACGAAGAGGATGGTTAACGTAAATGTCTTCAGCAAGGCTGTTACCTACGATTCTAACCACTGCTACCAAGGAGTCACTCTCAATCACAGCCTTACCGATCAACATCTGAAGCAGGTGAGCCATATAACTAAGAGTTGTATCAATATCATCCAAAAGCTAACAGGTTCTACGCTGGGGTTGTGACACTCAAAATGCTACAAACGGCAATGCTGGCTTTAGTTTATTCCACAGCCGAGTACTGCACACTTGTTTGGGAAAGGAGCTCACATATGAACCGCTTCGATATCCAGTTAAATGTGACAATGAGACTTGTAACTGGCGCCCTGAAGTCCAGTTCTCGCAAACATCCTTCCTCTAACCATCTTGCGAGAGATGGCTATGTTGTGAGAGTACAAGAAGCCTTTCATTAACCAAAAGCTCCTGCTCCATGACCACCTTGTTCACCTGCCTCGCACTCATCTTAGGTCCCACTGCCCATTCTGGGAGCTGGAACAGCTCTTGTTATCCAACTTCAACTCAGAAGACACAGTGGATTCAATGGGCAGGCTCGGACATAAACAACAAGCATCTCAGAGATGATCCCACCATCGAACTGCCTGGTTTCTTGCTCCACCGAAAACAGTGGACAACCATCCATGGTATTAGGATGTTACATGGAAGATGTGTATACCTGATAGACAAAGGTATAATCAAGGATTCACCAGAATACAAATGTAGAGACCTCAAAACCAAACCACTGTGAACAAGTGCCCCTTCCTGTCTTTTCCAGGAGGTATAGCAAAGGTGCACTCTGCATCTTCTGAAGCCCTCAACTGGATTTCAAACTTTTCTATTAACTTGTAAATGTCACTGTTTCCATATAAAATTGAAATATTTCATAGTTAAGGATGCAGCTGACTCTCTGTTTGTACCAGAATTTTGCATGCTCCTTAAAGCCCATCAAAAACAAAAGTCAGATAACCTGAAAATTGGTAGGTCAAGTCAAGGACCAGACTCTGTGGACAAAGTCTAAAGTCATTTGAACACGGGGTTTTCAAGATAACACCCTAAAAAAAATTGAATGGCTTACAAAGAAGCATTAGAAGATTGTTTACTTTTTTTGTCCACACTTAGAGAACAAACACACAGGAGACACATGAAACTTATATCACTGGTATCCTCATATTGAGATCCAGTGCACAGAACCAAAAATGAAGTTCATAGCCTAAAACAAGTAAAAAGGTTATTTGAGCTTCACTTTGGAACACTCCAATATCAGTGGAGACCATGGAAGGGAGGGAAAAATGCATGGTCAGAAGAGATCTGCAGACATACCAACTCCCTCGGAGTGCGCCAATCCTCCCACCATAACCCCTCTTAACACATTTCTAGGCTCACTACACTCCTCCAAACCCAGGAAAGTCCTGGGCTTCCCAGGCCAAGTTTTCACGTGCTGCAAAGTTTGCTCCTGCAGCTTTAGTTATGCAAGTTTTGGCACAGACTTCTTTGCAAGTTCAGATTTTAGCATTAAAACATCTAGCTACCAGACTATGCATATAAATCCAGATTTTGGAAAAAGTGAAGCTTTGCAATTACTCACTGAACACCCCAAAACCTGCGTAAGTAATACTGTGATCCAAACGGACAGATCATTTTGAAAACTGCTCCCTGGTAGTTTACTTTAAAAAAAATTATTCCAGAAAACATTTAAAATATCAAAGTATGTACAGTTTGCTTATTTTCTGGTATTTTATCAGAGCTATGAAGAGTCCTAACCACAGTGAATATTGCATTGGTACCAGTACCGATAAGCAAGTATGTCTTCAGAACAGCCATGCTAAATTCTTCTTATGCAAGATCATATAATACCTGCACATTAATCTCAAACCAAAGAACAATCAAAAATAGTTAAATCACATCTCTATGAAAGATACTGTCAAAAGACAAGTCTAAACAACAGTTGGAAGTAGTCTACAAAAAATTGCAAAGCTGCTTCCATTCAAATCAAATGATAATGTAAAAAAAGGTCTTGATGTCAAATGAAGACTTATTTAGACATTAAACAGCAGTGGTATTTAGCTGTTCTTTTCTGGATCAGAGAAGCAAATTTGGCTTTGTTTGTTTTGAGGTCAGGCATGTGCTGTACTCCTTGGAAAACCTTAACTGAACCATATTACAAAATATCTGTACACACATTTAGTGTGGGCTTTTCCAATGCATTCCACATTGGCCTAACTGCTCCTACAGAAATCAATAGGAGTTCTATCATCAACACCAATGAGAGCAGAATTAGGTGATTGCTGAGCATTTTGGGGGGGGGGGGGGGGGGAGGGAACAAAACACCCTTCGTCTGCAGGGGCTGTAGTAAAATAACCATGTGAGTGTGACCTCAGGATAGTTGGAAGGTATGTGGTTTTGGATGTGGAAGATTGAGTCCTCAAAAGTAGCAACAAGCCCTTGCTAGCATTACATACTGAGGCATTTCCATCTCTCTCCAAATCATGTATGTAACAGAAATTACTAAACTCATCTGTCCTTATCTCTTACTACATCAGGCCTTCTGTTCTGCTAATGATGCTGGCCTTGTTTTTCCATTTGCCCACTTCTCTGCCGCCCTAGGTAAAAAAGCCACACGCTGTGCCCCCCCCCCCCCCCCCCCCCCCGTCGGGGGGGGGGCCCCGCCCCCCCCCCCCGCCCCCCCACCCCCCC
>NC_048299.1:111753844-111781974 GCF_013100865.1 Trachemys scripta elegans
AGCCCGGCCGCGGGCCCGCAATCCCCGACCGTCCGGGAATTAGGGTGGAGAGCCCAGCCGGGGCTCTCCGCTCTCCCCGGCGGGCAGAGCGCCGGGAGGAGGGTGGAGAGCCCCCGGTGGCCACAGTGCCGGGAAGTGGGCAGAGAGCCCGGCTGGGACTCTCCGCTCTCCCCGGCGGCGAGCCCCCGGCAGCCAGACCGCCGGGAGGAGGGCGGAGAGCCCCCCAGAATGCTGGGGGGAGGTCGGCGAGCCCGCCACGGCTCTCCGCTCTCCCGGACCGGCCGGAGCACCGGGGGGAGGGCGGCGAGCCTGGCCGGGGCTCTCCCCGGCGGCCAGAGTGCCGGGGGGAGGGCGGCGAGCCCGCTGCGGCTCCACTCTCCCCGGCGGCCAGAGCGCCGCAGGGAGGGCAGCGAGCCCAGTCACGGCCCCGCCCTCAGGCCGGAGCGCCCCGCTGCACCGCCCCCCTCCAGGCGCCGCCCCAAGCACATGTTTGGTGGGCTGGTGCTGGAGCCGGCCCTGCTCCCACTACTGTCTGCACACTTTCATCCATCCTCCCACCACGAACAGATGACCCTCTCCTGGCTACTCCATAAAGCCATAAATGTCGCTCCTCATTTAAATCTCTCCTGAAGACACCCACTTCTTCTGACACACTGAGCTAGTTTCTTTTAACAAAGTTGCTCACTTACTTACAACATTTATTTCAGCAGTCAACTGCTCATTTATATGGACTTCTCACCCCCAAATAATGTAATGATAACAAGTTGACAAGGAACACTTTAATTGAAATAAAGACACATCCTATTATCAGGATGCATTTCTTTACAGTGCATAACCTAGCCCACAAGCTCCAAGAATAGGTCATAGAATATCAGGGTTGGAAGGGATCTCAGGAGGTCATCTAGTCCAACACCCTGCTCAAAGCAGGACCAATTCCCAACTAAATCATCCCAGCCAGGGCTTTGTCAAGCCTGACCTTAAAAACCTCTGAGGAAGGAGATTTCACCACCTCCCTAGGTAACCCATTCCAGTGCTTCACCACCCTCCTAGTGAAAAAGTTTTTCTTAATATCCAACCTAAACCTCCCCCACTGCAACTTGAGACCATTACTCCTTGTTCGGTCATCTGGTACCACTGAGAACAGGTCCTTAATTTAGGTGACTGACTGATGGGTTGGATCACAGAAACCCCCTTGGAAGCTGCCACCTAATATACCAAGACTACTTCTATTCCTGTTTTCCCTGCCAGCTCAGGACTCCAGCACCCTGTCTTGCTGAGTCAGACACTCCCATCTGCTCCAACACAGACCCAGGGTCTGAATTACTTGCCCCAAAGCTGCAGGTTTACCTGAAAACAGCTCACAGAAGTGTGCCTGTCTATAGCACTCAGGTGCCCAACTCCCAATGGGGTCTAAACCCAAATAAATCTGTTTTACCCTGTATAAAGCTTATACAGGGTAAACTCATAGATTGTTCGCCCTCTATAACACCAATAGAGATATATGCACAGTTGTTTGCTCCCCCAGGTATTAATACACACTCTGAGTTAAGTACTAAGTAGAAAGTGATTTTATTAAATACAGAAAGTAGGATTTAAGTGGTTCCAAGTAGTAACAGACAAAAAGTAAGTCACCAAGCAAAATAAAATAAAATGCGCAAATCTATGTCTAATCAAACTGAATACAGATAATCTCACCCTCAGAGATGCTTCAGTAAGTTTTTTCCTCAGACTAGACACCTTCCAGGCCTGGGCACAATTCTTTCCCCTGGTATAGCTCTTGTTCCAGCTCAGGTGATAGCTAGGGGATTTTTCATGATGGCTCCTATCTCTCCTTTTGTTCTGTTCCACCCCTTTATATATCTTTTGCATAAGGCGGGAACCCTTTGTCCCTCTGGGTTTCTACCCCCCCCTCACTGGAAAAGAACCAGGTTAAAGATGGATTCCAGTTCAGGTGACATGATCACATGTCATTGCAAGACTTCATTGCCCACTTGCCAGCACACACACATACAGGAAGACTCACAGGTAAAACACAGCCATCTGCAGACAATGGTCCTGGTTAATGGGAGTCATCAAGATTCCAAACCACCATTAATGGCCCACACTTTGCATAATTACAATAGGCCCTCAGAGTTATATTTCATATTTCTAGTTTTAGATACAAGAGTGGTACATTTATACAAATAGGATGATCACACTCCGTAGATTATAAGCTTTGTAATGATACCTTACAAGAGACCTTTTGCATGAAGCATATTCCAGTTACATTATATTCACTTATTATCATGTTTTTATAAAACCATATAGACTGCACAACATCACATTGACATTATTTAAAGAAGACAAAACTTCCCCCCCGCTCTCCCCCGTCCCTAGCACAACAGCACCATTACCTGGGTAATGCTGCTTTACAAGAACTCTTCCAAAGTCCTTTTTACTCATTAGAAGCAAACTGTGTTGCACTGGGCATGGTTAGAAACGTGAGACATGATCTGAAAGAGTTTCTTTATCTGATAAGCTTAGACCAAGCAAACTACAGCAAAGTCAGTCCTACAGCCTGTTTTAAGAACAAGTTTTAGACCATTCAAGGTCCACAGCCTATTCAAAAGTCATCTGATTCTGGTGCAATCCTTGGATTTTTTTAAGGAGAGGTTCCTGTCTTCTTTGTGGACAAACAGGGAAACAGAAATTCACAGATTGGTAATGGAAGGCATCCTTGTATAAAGAGAATTTGCAGGTGATGGCTGTAACACTTTGTGAGGACTACAAACAGGCAGTGAACAAGTTTCATTATGGGAGTGTCCACACAAACATTTAGTTTGTGGCAAGCTGGGGTGGGAATCAACCCACACTAGTTTACCAGATATTAACTGTGTGGAGCCTGCTTATGTGAATTAGTTTGTTAATGCACTCTGGTTTAGTCCCATTTCTGAATTAACACAATGTCGCTTCCCCTGGATTAAGTGCTTGTTTACCATTGCAGCTGGAATGGAACTATGAACCTTTGTATGTAAAGTTGGACAAAGAATTGTGGAAATTTACGCCAATTAAGCACAGACATAAAGGCCTATTTATTCCAGACAGCCTCTCAATCACATAAATGCATTTGAAAGGATAATAAAGGTTAATCCATACAGCCATCTACTTTGATGACATCATCATCATGAGCTAAAATGACAAGGAACACCTGGAAGCCTCCAAGAAGATGCTGGAATGCATTCTGAAAGTAGGGGTGAGACTGTGGAAGAACAAGTGCACATTCTTGTGGGATTCTGTGACTTATTTAGGGCACCAGCAATCGAAGGAAGGTATCAAGTCAATGCCAGAAAAGATTCCAGCAATTTTGGAAGCGTCTGACATGACGTCAGTGACTGCACCGAGGAAGCAGCTAGAGTTACTGAACTATTATGGGAAATTTCTGGCAAGTTTAGCCTCCTTGTTACATCTGCTGTCAAATCTATTGGGAGACAGGGGGTAGGGTTGAGGCAGAGGCTGATTCTTCAAGAGTCAAATTGAGCACTTCTCCCCACAGACATTTTGTTGCATTGTCATTGCCATTAAGTATCCTTAGGGCCTTACAGCACTGAATTCCCTGGTGGCTAACCAGGAATTACCCTCCTCAAAAGAACAGAAATGGAGGAGGAGCACAAACTGCCCTTCAGGTTTCCACCCCCACAACAGAACATTTTTTTAGTCCTAACTGACAGGATATGTGAGTGCCCTCTCCACTTGTGGCTTTCACAAGGGGCACTTCCTGTTTGGTTGCCATGGAGCTGTAAGCGATATTCAACAGCTCTTGGTTGCTTCCTCACCATGCAAAATCAGAAAGAAAAGCTTTACAAAATTTTCAACGACATCATATGCAAAAATAGATGATTTCCCACAAATCAACTGCAGGAAGAAGCTTTGGGGCATGGATGGCACTAGTGAAATATTATTTCTGCAAACTGTGATTTGTAATTTGCAAGCATTGTGGCAGCTTATGGTGAGGGGGTGAAAGAGGTTACCATTTGACATTGCCCCTTCCCACAAAGCACTTACCTCAAGTATGTTTCCCTTTCAGCTGCTTTTAACTAATTTTCTAGTGAAAAAGCTAACCCAGGAGATATTCAAAATTCAGAAGTTAAATTTTATAAAAGACTGAGTTAAAATTGACTGCTGGAAGATAAACTTCTGCTTAAATGCCAGCTGGACATCTGGGAATAAGGGCAGGGAGAGAGATCCAAATAGTCCATAGAACATCAAAATGAAAGAGTTAGAAAAAAACTGATGAATATGTTCAAAACAGTAAATAAGTGGCATTCATAACCTGTTCCCTCCTATTTGACAAGGAACTAACTTTTCAGACTGGAAGCATATATTGCATAAAGCCCACTAAAATGGTGGTTTATTTAAAAAATGAAATGTAAAATCAATAAACTTTACTGTAATAGCAACAAGTCATGACAGGTATTGCATTAGTAGATTAGTGAATTTAAATGTTTGAAGCACACTTACATATGCACCAATCACCTACTAATAGGAAGCGAGTCTTTTTCTGTTAGAAAGAAGGAAGGTTGTTTATGGTACATTATATTTTTCACAGTTAGGCTTTAAAGTATGTTGTGGAAAGGCTGGTTTCCTACCATCTGACATGCCAAATTTTGCCCTCGATTGTGTACATGCACATATGTAACTGCCATTGAACTCATTGGAACTTATGAGCAGGCATGCAAGTGCAAAATTTGCCTCCTACTTTCCTAGCCAGTATTTCATAAGAGGGATTCTTGACCAAAGAGAAAGGCTATCTTTTCCTTTCACCCTCTAACACTCCATGCATGCATGTCTTTTTCTATGCAAATTAACTGTAATTCAGAATCCTAGGTTGGAAAGTAGTTTCTAGTTTTGCAAATCTGGCCAATTTGTCCAGGCCATAAATGCTGCAGCTGTTTTATGTTCCACTGAATTTTAGAACGAGATCATCATCAACCATAATCGTGTTTTGCAATTAAAACAAAATAAAATTCTAAAATAAAACATAAGGTTGCGCTCAGTTCATACTGGAAATGGTAATGTCAGTCGTGAATCTCTGTGTGTTCTTTCAGACATGACATTAGGTAAAGGTCTATGAGCACTAGTACATACTGTACAACAAGACTGAAAAGTGACTCCTGCAGGGAATTATGGGAACTGGATTTAGTACAAAACAAAGCCTACACACTTTTACTACAATAAAATAAAACTCCAAACCCACCCAACTTCATTTTAGACTGCAAACACTGAATCTTTGTCACCAAGGTAATGGCTCTATAGTCCACTTGTTCACTTCAGTCTGTGGGTCAGTAGTTTCCCACTAGGACTCTTATTTCCAGTCATTATAATATATGTCTATTCAGAGCTGAACACTTTTCAGTTGGCTCATTCTCACTCTATGTACATGAGTGTCAGTTATAAAATGAGAGCTAGTGGAATGACTGGATACATTGGGCCAAACTGTCAATTACACTGGACTAAATCTGAAGTGACTCCTCTGTTATCAATGGAGTTGTTCTATATTTATTCCCAGTGTAATTGACAGCAGAATATGCTCCATTATTCTTTATGCTTACACGTTTAAATGTCTGATTCATTTAAATTATCTGAATGTGGAACCTCCCAATTGTTTCCTTCTGAAGTCTAGTTCTTTATCTGGGCTGGTCATCACTCAATCTAGTAGCAATTACTGTAAGGTGGGTCACTTCATTTTAAAAGATTGCAAATCTGATCTATTACCCCAACTCTGCTATAGCCACCAGAGTGATATCAACTCCGGAACAGCCTGAGTAACTTGGCTACTCGTGGGTGGAACTAGGGATGTAAAAGTTTAACCAGTTAACTGATAAGCTTGATGCTTATCAGTTTCAGTTCCGCTGCTGGCCCCAGGCACCTGGGGTCCCGGCTGCCGCCCAGTGCCCAGGACTCTGCTGCCACCTGGCATCCCAACTGCTGGCCCCAGGGCTCTGCTGCCTGCCCTACTGGATTCATTATATGTTATAATAGCTATATTGTCAATTCAGATATATTACTTACTGGTGAAGTTTATGGGATCTTATCTTGCAGGGTTTTTAGAGAAACTAAAAAGCACATGTGACCAGAGTCTTCATCTTGTAATGACAGGAAATTGATCTTGTGGTCTCTGGTTAATCTTCTTTTGGAAGGTGAAAATGGTCCTACCAGTATGTCCTTGTTTTACCACCCCAAATACAGCATTAATACTATGGATGTGAGTAAAAATCACTACAATAAAACATCTAACCCTGCGCTCCCAGCCCCTGTCCGCCCCTAGCTTTGAACCCAGGCTCCACTCCCTTACCCCTGTCCATGTCCTCCCTCCTGGAGACATGACTGTGCTCTGAGCCCCAGCTGGGTGGGAAGGACAATAGGAGGGGGCTGGCTTTCAGCAACCCCACTACTAAAAATGTTCCGGCACCACTCATTCACACTGAATCTACCGCACATATATATTATCTTCGTCAAGTGCCTTTATGAACAACAAAAACAAACAGTCTTATGTGTAAAACTAAAACCCACTTTTTTGTTTAACTTTTTACATAAATATCCCTGAGCCATCTAAAAACACAAAAAGTCCGATTAGAATTTCAACTATACTGATTTTTTTTTAAAGAAAAATTAACATGTTTACATGTTCTGGTGTCAGTCTTGTGTGCAGCCCATTAACAGTAAAGCCAGCGTTGGAAGACACACGTTGTGCAGGCACAGATGATCCTGGAATGCACAGGTAACTCTTGGCCAGTTTTCCAAGCCTTGGAAAACACTGCACATGGACCTTCCACCACTCCAATGGACTGCATTCCAATGTAGGACAGGGCACCCTGAAGTAATTTTCCAGTTTGTTTTCTACTGCATTCTCCTTTTTGGTGTAATCTTCACCTAAAAGCATCACTATAGCACTCCACTCAGTTTCACGCATTTTTTTCAGCACTGGCTTTATTGGCTCGTCCAGTTCAGCACTTCTCAGTTCAGCCCTGGCACACAGAGCTTCTTCTATTTCTAACCTCGATGCAAGTTGCAGAAGCTTTGATTTAGCAGCGATCTGGACAACAGGTGAAAGAAACCACATGTGTTTAGGGCGTGGATCTAACAAGGAAGCAATAAGTACAGGTTTGGCAGTTATGGCAGGACCGTTGGGTTTCATGCAATGCTCCAGAGAGCAACGAACAGCAGCCTTGGAATCAGTGACTTTTCCATTTTCGACAGGAGCTTTGCTTCTGAGGTGAGTTTAGAGAAGACGGTTGCAAATGGGATAAATATTTGAAATTGACACTGACTGTTCAGCAGACATGGCAGTTGTAGCACATTTTAAAGTGGAAAGTCGTGGTAAGATGTCCTCTATGAATGGTCATTGCTTATCTTGCAGCTGAAGCGTTTGGGCATCAGATGGTTTTGGATCAGAGCTATCTGAAAGCGCAGTGGTGATAGCCCACGCCGGGATGCTGGGTGGCAGAAGAGCCCAAGGCCTGGGGCCGGCGGTGGGGATCCCCAAGTGCAGAGCCGGCGGTGGGGCCCCATGTAAAACGTGGGAGTGCTGCAGCAGCACTCCCACACACATACCCAAGTTCCCCGGTTAAACGTTTAACTGATAGAATTTTAATTGGTTACACGGTTAGGTTTTTTACATAGTATTTACATCCTTACATGGAACACAGGCAGCCCAGGCAGGTTAAATCCCCCCCACCTGCAAGGCCAGGACCAGACCATATAGATTTCCAGGCAGCTTCCCCTGCAGGTACTAAAGTGGCAACCACAGACCTTCCCAATCGTGCAGGATGTTGGGTTCAGTGGGTCTGCATAAACTGAATCTATATCAGGCTATGCAGGGCTAGTGCAGAAACCCCTTCCACAGTGGGTGGAGGTGGTAGACAGGCGCTCTTGTCTGGCTGCTGCAGTGGTATTGCCATCACACGGCCCCAATGCAGGCATGAAGTGTTGCAGAGGACCTCATTCTGGCTTTCTGTACCACAGATAAATTTCACTCTCTGTGACTCTGGCTAGATCACTAAGTCACGCTCTGTGTCTCTTTACCTACTTGTAAAGTGGGCAAATGACCTACCTTCTCAGGGTATGTCTACACAGCAATGTGTGCAGCACAGGTAGACACACCAACGTTAGCTTTAATGTAGCTAGAACAGGTAGCAACAGTAGCGAACATATGGTGATATGGGTTGTACTTAGGCTAACCACCCAAACACAAGCCAGTCAGGGATTCCGGATACATTCTCTGGTTGCTAGCCCACACTGAAGTCCATGACGCCCCTTCTTCACTCTAACTGTTACCTGTGCTAGCTAGATTAAAGCTTGCATGGGTGTGGCTGCCCAGGCTACAATCACACCTTCACTTTGCAGTGAAGCCAAACCATCCGAAGCACTGGGAGAAGTAAATCATTTACATAACATCCCAGGAGGGAAGGCACATATATAATAATACTATTCAAGTCAAGTCCTGTTATTACTTTTATTCACCCAAGTAGCCCCATTGACCAACATGTGGAAGCTGAGCAGAATTAGAGCCAGAATTTTTTTTTCAAAGTTATTTTTTTGGAAGGACAAATCAAGCACACATTACTTTCTTCATTTCCTTTAAATTATAAAGTTTTAAGTTAAGTTATAAAGAGAAACCCAACAACACCAAGTTGTCAAAGGGATGGTTAGCCACCAAAAATATCTATTTGAATTTCCTGTCCTGTCCCAGAGAAGCTGTGCTGTTCAGTAAATGTGACCATGTTTTTCTAGGATTAAAAGCAGTACTTGCAGCAACTGTATGCAGGAAATGACAATATTTGAGACTGCAGCAGAGTCCTGTGGCAGCTTATAGACTAACAGACGTATTGGAGCATGAGCTTTCGTGGGTGAATACCCACTTCGTCGGATGCATGGGTACATCTGTTAGTCTATAAGGTGCCACAGGACTCTTTGCTGCTTTTACAGATCCGGACTAACACGGCTATCCCTCTGATATTTGAGATTATTACACAAGAAAGCATTTGGGTAAATGTATTCTAACACTTCAGGCCATCATCTTATTACCTCAGCACTGACAAAAGCAGATAAAACCACTTAAAAAACAAATGCCATGACATATACAAAGCACAAAATGAAACTGATAAAATGAAAAGCGCCTTGTACATAAGATGGCTCAGACATGTTTTTAAAATAAAATCATCATTCCACTTCTAAGTTTATAGCTGCTTCACTGCTGTTGAACTCCTTGCCTCTAAAGAAACCCCATTCTTCACAGGCAATCCTCATATCCTGGGCAGTTATTGAAGCTGTGGTGAACCTTCTTTTTTTTTCCCCAGCAGAAACACAAAGCAACCCCAAAACAGAAGAAATTCAGATTGCCCTCTCACTCCAGATGGTCCTCCTTCACCACACCTTTCAACGTTAATATTTATTATCCCTAGAACTAGGCAAAAGCCAACCAATGACTGACCTGTGTGTTGTGGCTGGACATCTGTGCTGTTGGCTTTAGAATAAAGTATCAAATTCTAAGCAGAATGATTCAACCCAGGCAAGATAGCTTTGTTTAAAGTGATCAAGTTGTGATTTGGGGATGGAGCCAAAGGGGTTAGGAGGTCAAACTCTAAAAACCGGCTTAGAAATCAAAGCATGGAGCACTGACTTCTTGTAAGTAGTGTGACAGGGTGAGAGCAAATTAACTTTCTTTAATTGGCTGCTCTGGGGCCTTTCTACAGATCTTCTTGACTGGGCTGGAGGACAGCCAATAAGTCAGAGTCAGTTGTTTTGGCAGAAACTGGGACCAAGCTAATTTTGCATGGTGTGCATTTTGCTTTAATAACCACCAACTCCTTCATCATACTCATCGTGATACGACGTGTAATTCTCCTAACCAATTACACTTCTCCCATGTCATTCTTCTGTGGAGATGGGTGGATTAGTATGCAGGTATCTGCAGTAGCAATTACTATGAAAATGCAGTTTATCTCCAAAATTGGCAATCATGTCTTCTAAAGATGACTAGATGATTTCTTTTGTTGATTACAAAGAATTGTTTTAAGATCTGATGAAAGGGAGATGCGAGTTTGGAAGAAGATCTGACATTTCCCCCTCCTCTGCTTATGTAAAGAAGTAATTTGTATCGTCAACAATTCTGTTTATCTTTACGATAAAACTACTCACTAAAATGCAACTGACAGCTTATAGACCCAAGCCATTTATGGTCATACTAGTAAAAATTGACCTACTGGAACAGAATGCTTTGGTTGTTTTTGTCAAAATCCCATCAGTTATCAAACTGAACACACACTACAATGCATTCTCAACTAGTACTAGCCCTTCCATTTCCTAATGTGAGCAACAAGCAGATTGCCATCTACTTAACCACTTAATAGCCATCCCCGCTCAGATTTGCACAAGTGATTATCAAGGTCCTTACCACCTTTAACTAATGGGGCAAAAAACCACAAATCCAACCATAGACAAACCACCACCTAACTTCACATAATCCCAATTAAAAAAGGGGGTGTTTCATCACAGTGCCTGAAAAAGTTACCTATTCACCTTTGGATACATTCAGGAATATCATCCAACATGGTTATCAATGATGAAGTATTTATTGCCCTCCATCTGATCTGCTTTATTCATAGATTCATAGATTCTAGGACTGGAAGGGACCTCGAGAGGTCATCGAGTCCAGTCCCCTGCCCGCATGGCAGGACCAAATACTGTCTAGACCATCCCTGATAGACATTTATCTAACCTACTCTTAAATATCTCCAGAGATGGAGATTCCACAACCTCCCTAGGCAATTTATTCCAGTGGGTTTATAGTACCCACTCATCCCAATCCAACTTTCAAATCTGATGAAATTCACAGCAGGCTTTTTCTTTGGAGGTTTGGGCAATGTCACCAATTTACATACCATTCTTGATAAAATATGAAATGTCTAATCATCCCCTCTTCAGTAATCTCTTGAGCTAAATACACACAGCTCCGCTTTTACTTCTTTCCTCATAACTCAGTCCCTCTCAATTCATCAATAATTTTTGTTGCTCTTCTCTAAAGAGCTTCTAATTTGACAATTTCTTTCTAATGTTGTAGTTCTAATAAATAAATAAGAGATTTTCACCAGACCAGTAGGAAAAGCTTTGTATGCAATCGATAATTAACTATTTTTAAGTGCTATTTCATGTTGCAAATTAGTTTATACATTTGCTTTTCACTAACATCCCTCCTGGAAATATTTCAGCAAGAGCTTTCCAGGCTCCTCCAACTCACTGAATCAATGTGTTTCTCTGTACTAGGGCTCGTCAAACACTTCTGTTGAAAAAAAAAAATTTCCTCCACCTCAGGAAAAAGAAAAAAAAAAAGATTTTACTAATTTACAGTTTCATATAAAATGTTGTGATGAATTTTTTTTTAAATTAAGCAAAATTTCCCACACTATTTTTTTAAAATTATTTCCAAATGGGAAGGGAGATAAGAGTGTTACTTTCTATTGTCCTGCGTATTTTGAGAGACTTCACACATGCGCGCGCGCACACACACACACAACCACTCAAAAAAAGGGGATGAATAAAAATAATCTTTTAAAAGTGTGAATTTTCCCACAACTTTTGAAATTAAAAAAAGACTTCCATCCTTAACCCCAGCCAACAGTGAACCTCCACTTGGTTCTTTAACATTCCTAGTTCCTCAAGGCTACCATATCTGCTGGACTGAAAGTAAAGAATCTCCCCACGCAGAACAGATTTTGTTCTCTAAAATTTATTCTTTTCTGCGTTACCCATTAGATTCAGATTTCAAATGCACAAAAAAAAAAAAAAATATCCATTCTACAAACTAGAAAATTATGAGCTCAAAGCTCTCTTGGTTCACTGGCATTAGATTCCCAACAGCAAGCCCCAGAAAATCCTTTTTCTGCTGAACTGATCCACTTCCCTTCCCAGTCTGCTTTATTGTAATCAATACCACCTTCTAATCGACATTGGTACAATATCAAAGCTTGCATCCTTCTCTTTTTCGCTTACCTTTACTGGATACCATTTACTAACTAGATGGAAAAGTTTTACAAAAAATTAATTATGGGCTTGGCTACACAAGAATATCATCCAAATGTGATTCACATATACAGGGCATCTATTTTTCTTTTTCATATCATCTGGAAATACAAATGATCTCTACACTGCCTTCTGAACTCCTTTATCTGTGTCTTAATTTCCCCTCTTAAGAAATGCCAGCACATTTCTGTAAGGGAAAGTATTTTTCATGGAGATGCCCATAGTAAAACTGTAAATACAGTACAAAATTCTGAAAGGTGCTGAGCACCTGTGATTTCCCAGTGACTACATGGAAGTTGCAGATGCTCAGCACCTATCAGAATTTGGCCCAGGGTGGTGGAAGCTTTGAGCTGTTATTCCCACTGATCTTGGGGGCACTGCTAGGTGCTCAGCACTTTTAAAAACAGGCTACTTATCTGGGTCTCTAAATATGAATTTAGGAACCTAAAATTGTAGACTTATTTTAGAAAATCTTGGCTGTATTGCTAAAAATCATTGCTGGATTGTGGCAGCAGTATTCTTTTAATAACACTGGTCTACAATTTTTGAGAAGTCGTCTGCTTCAGAGATAAAATGTGCTCTTTATTATGTATTTTAATGTGCTGAATTCAAATATGACAATTAAAACAACCGATTGACTACTGTTTCTAAGATATTTAAGTTTTTACATTTTATGTCTATGTATATTGTGTAGATAGTAGAGTTTTAATCATAAATTGTAAACCTTGGTCTTTTCATGTGTTTATGGTTGCTTTACATGATAATATTTCACCTGTCCTGTTTATGTAACACTTTAAAAATCAGCAAAAGGGTTATATAAATAAAATTTATTATGAAACAAAAGGCAAAAACTATTATGTACATAGTTTAGTCCTATTCAGTGTCTACTCGGCACTTCTTGGCTTGTCTCTTGTATTCATTAAATGGAGCATCTCTTGTCACTGTCCAGCAATAGTCTGCAAGCATTGATGGGCTCCATTTGCCCTGATAGCATTTCTCCATTGTTGCAATGTCCTGGTGAAATCACTCGCCGTGCTCGTCGCTCACTGCTCTGCAGTTCAGTGGAAAAAAATCTAGATGGGAGTGCAAAAAATGTATCTTTAGTGACATGTTGCAACCAAGGCTTTTGTATGCCTTGAGGAGGTTTTCCAGCAACAACCTGTAGTTGTCTGCCTTGTTGTTTCCGAGAAAATTTATTGCCACTGACTGGAAGGCTTTCCATGCCCTCTTTTCCTTGCCACGCAGTGCATGGTCAAATGCATCATCTCGAAGAAGTTCACGAATCTGAGGACCAACAAAGACACCTTCCTTTATCTTAGCTTCACTTAACCTTGGAAATTTTCCATGGAGGTACTTGAAAGCTGCTTGTGTTTTGTCAATGGCCTTGACAAAGTTCTTCATCAGACCGAGCTTGATGTGTAAGGGTGGTAACAAAATCTTCCTTGATTCAACAAGTGCTGGATGCTGAACACTTTTCCTCCCAGGCTCCAATGACTGTCAGAGTAGCCAATCTTTCTTGATGTAGTGGGAATCTCTTGCACGACTATCCCATTCGCAGAGAAAACAGCAGTACTTTGTGTATCCAGTCTGCAGACCAAGCAAGAGAGCAACAACCTTCAAATCACCACAAAGCTGCCACTGATGTTGGTCATAGTTTATGCACCTCAAAAGTTGTTTCATGTTGTCATAGGTTTCTTTCGTATGGACTGCATGACCAACTGGAATTGATGGCAAAACATTGCCATTATGCAGTAAAACAGCTTTAAGACTCGTCTTCGATGAATCAATGAACAGTCTCCACTCATCTGGATCGTGAACGATGTTGAGGGCTGCCATCACACCATCGATGTTGTTGCAGGCTACAAGATCACCTTTCATGAAGAAGAATGGGACAAGATCCTTTTGACTGTCACGGAACATGGAAACCCTAACATCACCTGCCAGGAGAGTCCACTGCTGTAGTCTGAAGCCCAACAGCTCTGCCTTACTCTTGGGTAGTTCCAAATCCCTGACAAAGTCATTCAGTTCACCTTGTGTTATGAGGTGTGGTTCAGAGGAGGAGGATGGGAGAAAATGTGGGTCCTGTGACATTGATGGTTCAGGACCAGAAGTTTCATCCTCTTCCTCGTCTGACTCAAGTGAGAAAGATTCTGGTGCATCAGGAACCGGCAGTCCTTCCCTGTGGGGTACTGGGCGTATAGCTGATGGAATGTTTGGATAATGCACAATCCACTTTTTCTTCTTTGACACACCTTTCCCAACTGGAGGCACCATGCAGAAGTAACAATTGCTGGTATGATCTGTTGGCTCTCTCCAAATCATTGGCACTGCAAAAGGCATAGGTTTCCTTTTCCTGTTCAACCATTGGCGAAGATTTGTTGCACAAGTGTTGCAGCATATGTGTGGGGCCCACCTCTTGTCCTGATTTCCAATTTTACAGCCAAAATAAAGGTGATAGGCTTTCTTAACCATAGTGGTTATACTGCGCTTTTGTAATGCAAAAGTCACTTCACCACAAACATAGCAGAAGTTATCTGCACTGTTCACACAAGTACGAGGCATCTCTGCTCACTTTGGCTAAACAGAAATGTGTCCCTTTGCAAAATCAAACACTGACAAATAAGAGAGCATGACACTGTGATTTCTAGAGCTGATATAGGGCAATTTGTTCAGCAGAGTAATGTAAGCTTCGTTATGATTGCATCATCCATGACTTCTAGGAATAACATGATGCAATTCATATCATGTATGCCGCAATACCAGCTTCAGATTGCATCATTCATTGTTTTGCCTAAAAAGCAAGTACTGTCCAAACCCAGTCGTAGATTTATTCATAGATCCACTCAAAGATGTATTTTAGTCATTTCTGGTTTAAATTGAGATCCCTTCCCTTTATAACTCACTTATCCTCCGCCATTCCCAAGTCAAGGGTCGTATATACTGACCCAATAGCATATCTTGAAAACTAGAGCCAATCAATCAACAATTTTAAGCATCATTTTCGTTCTCAGTGACCCAGAATTAGTAAAGTTTGACTACATTTATTTCAGAAGCATTTTGGCTGTAGAGCAGTGTAATGGATCCTTGTTTAAAGTTAGATCAGAATCTCCCATCTTCACTTAAAATGATCATCAACTACACTTAACATTTTCTTTAAAACTATGATTTTTTTAAAATCTTAATCACAGAACAAACTCTTATTGACAAAATCCTCTTTGAAGACTTACACAATTTAACAACATTTTCATTGTTTTTCTTTTTGGCAACAGAAGATTAGACAAAGATGGTTTGGGGAGTTTATTTTATTACTATTGCAGACACAAACATACCCAGGCACTTGCACTGTGGCATTGCTGGGGATGTCAGAAGGAATGTGCACAGCTCTAGTAACTAACAAATGTCTATGAATTCAATGTTTTGGTGCCTCCTTTCTCTAGTGGCATAGTTTGTTAGGTAACTGCTGCTATGGAACACTAAGGGTAGGTCTATACTACCACTTACGTCAGTATAACTTACATCGCTCAGGGGAATGAATAAGCCACCCCCGAGCGACATAAGTCACACCAACCTAAGCACTGGTGTGGATAGCATTATGTCAGCAGGAGAGCTTTCCCTGCCAATATAGCTACCGCTGCTCATTGGGGTGGATTAAATAAAACAACAGGAGAGCTCTCTCCTGTCAGCTTAGAGTGGCTACACTAGAGAACTCGGCCGGAATGGCAGCGTGCATGGTATATTCCGGTGCTATCACAGGCAAAAGAGGATAGTAACTGGATGGTCCAGCTGTTGGGGAACTAACCTAGGATTTAGGAAACCTGGGTTCAATTCCCTGTTCTGTCACAGACTTCCTGTGTGATCATGGGCATGTCACTCAGTCTGTCTGTGCCTCAGTTACCCATTTGTAAAACAGGGTTGATATATTAAGTACCTAAAGATAGATATTAAAAATATCCCTTGCCGCTCCAGAGCTGGAAAAGGACAACTCATACTTCCTCTCTGATTCCACACAGAGTGTCATGGGGAAAAGCTTAAGAGCAGCCACTACACAGGCATTACCAGCCGTAATGGATAAAGGTGGTTTGTAATTCAAAGGGTGCATTTATGATTATACTAAGTGAAATCAGTGTCTTCAATTAAATTCCTAACTGATCCAAGATTATTTACTTGGTAAAACTGAAGGAAACAGCCTCTTCAAAGAGGTATACTTTAAATGGATCTAAAAATCTTGATTCATGACAGGTGAAAGCAGTAATCATTTCTAAATAGAGACTCCTCAGAGTAATCAATCAATATATCACATCCTCCCAGCTGCCAAGCATTCCCTCAACCGTATCCCAGCTCAATATCCTGCATGCCTGTCCCACTTACCTACCCACACCACACACCACTCCCCTCCTAGCTGCCTTGTGCCTCAGGCATCAGACATGCTCCCAGGATCCAGGCATCATCCACTTTGAAATTATATGAACTTGAGAATGCACAGCTGGAAGAAAGGCTACATGTTCGCTGTCACAATTGGGTACATGAGGCGATAAGAGCACAAGGGCCTCTTTCCCAGTGCACCCACACGGGAAGGAGCCAGAATGGGGCTGATATCTTCTCCAAGCATGAGGCGCAAGTGTGGCAAGGCAACACTCAGCACTCTAAAAGGACAGCGATCAGGCAGGCTGGTGACAAGTTCAGGCACTGTCTGTCCTGAGCCAAAAGCTAAGAGGCTGTACTGGGGGATGAGAATATAAATCTCTAAAAAAGGGCTAATACATATTGGACACAATCCTATGGCTGTCCGCAGCACTCCTGGAGCCATCTGCCCATCTCTGTCCTGTGCAGGCCATATGCCTCTGGCCACTACTGCTCGTCTGCTAGGCCACCTCACACTGCACATCACTCTGGGTCTCAAAGTCATAATTTCATGCTCAGTTATTAGTGAAAAGTGCAGTTAACAAGGGTAAAGGATTGAATGGATAGTATGGGGTAATGCCATATAATCAACTCCTCTGATCCACAGCAGGCAGCCAAACTGTGGATTAACTGGCATTATCCTGTGGCCTGTTGTGCTTTAATGGTAAGTATGTCTAAAGACATTGTACTTGTATACATAATCTGCTTCTGATTATTAAGCACACAGCCAGTCTGTTTTCTAAACCAATCAGAACTCAGATTTTCAATAATGACACAATGAGCAGCTGTCACGTTATGGTACCATTCCACGGATTCACTGCTTTTGCTTGCTGCAAGAAACCATTATTCTGTGACACACTTTGCTGATGATGTTAGAATTTACCATCTTTATTGATGATAGGATCCATAGAGCCTAAGAAAAATACATCCACTCACTCCACAACTACTTCTCTTATTAGTCTACATTATTTTGAACTACAATATTTGGAGATGGAGGGCATGAGAACAAAGATGTTTTGTTAGAACATTGGATGGTGTAGTGAATAGCTGTACTGAGATGCACACCCTTGCATCCACCAGTCACTGATGCCTATCTATCCCAATTTGCTAACCATCACAAATGGCACTAACTGTCATCCTTGTTGGCAGGCTCAGCAAGGACAAAGAAATAAGCGACTATGGAGGATTAAGTATCAGAGGGGTAGCTGTGTTAGTCTGGATCTGTAAAAAGCAACAGAGAGTCCTGTGGCACCTTTAAGTCTAACAGATGTATTGGAGCATAAGCTTTCGTGTCTGACGAAGTGGGTATTCACCCACAAAAGCTCATGCTGCAATACATCTGTTAATCTTAAAGGTGCCACAGAACTCTCTGTTGCTTTTTATGGAGGATTAATTTCTCTCTCATTCAGTTATGAATCTGTGTCCTCCTAGGGGTCTTCCTACACTCTTATTCAGGGAAGCTCTTTTGCATGTTAGTTGAATAGTGGCCAGCATCTGTCATGGAGTCTTAGCTGGATGCAGGAGAGCCTCATTAATAGGTAGTGCCATTCTGGAGGGCGAAATTGTGAGGAATGGATACGTGCAACACATCTCAAAGAGGGGAAATTGTGAGGAAAACATGTTCTGATTTCAGTACAGCTTAATCTGGTAATTTCCCAAAGTAAATTGTACCTGTGTATATTAGAAGTTAGTACTGGTGTAACTAATTCAAAAGTCTAGAATTGGAAGGGGTTGGACTACAATAATATTACACATGAAGGCTAGAAATAGGGCATATTTGTTAAACAGTGAGAGTATTTAACCATTAAAACAACTTCCATACGGATGTGGTACATTCCCCATCACTTGCAGTCTAAGTCAAGACTGAAAACTCTTTTTCAGAGCTATCCAAAGCTCAAACTGCAGCTATGGGCTTGATGCAGAGATTACTGGGAGAAGTTCTTTGGCCTAAATTAAGCAGGATGTCAGATTATATGATCATCATGGTTCCTTCTGGCTTTAAAAAATAAAAATAAAAAAATTTATGAATGCCATTTCAATCTCAAAGAAGGAGACTAACAATGAAGTAGAGGAGGCAAGAATTACAGTCAGACCGAAGTAGTGGCCTGCATACATATACCACCTTTTAAACTTTAGCTTGTGGGATATAACAAAAAATAAAATCTATTTAAAAAAAATTCACAGCATAAAAAGTGTGGGCTAAATTAGAATTTGGATGGGAGAGCTACAGGAAGCAGTACTGGTTACTCAATAGGTGGTTTTATTCCTCTAATGGTATGTCTACGCAGCCCGTGGCAGTAAGCCTCCCAGCCCAGGTCGACAGACTCATGTTCGTGGTGGGGCTCACGCTACTGCACTAAAAATAACTGTGTAGATGTTTAAGATTGAGCTGGAGCTCGGGCTCAAAGGCCTAAAAAAAGGGGTGAGCTTGGAGCTGCAACTTCAAAGCTCTGTCTACACAGCTATTTTTAGCGCGATGATCCAAGCCCTGCAAATCCAAGTCCATCAAGCCAGGCTGGGAGACTGTGTAGACATACCCAAAATAACTCTTAACCCAGGAGCAGTGCTGTATCGCACAGGAACAGCATGGTGCTTGTTGGGAGTGTGTTGTTGAAAATGCCGATTTTGGATAGCGGGGTGATTAAAAAGCCCAGAGCATTTTTTCCCCGTGAGAGGAGGGATCCTAATCCAGGTGTCCTGGCTACACCCCAACTCTAGTAATTATGTTCAATCTACCTAAATTCCTCATTAAGTTTAAATTCAATAGCTTCCTCCATTTGCTGCCCTAACCTATTGTTTAGCAGTGGTAAAACAGCTGCTGTATTTCACCCTAGAGGGGGTTGCCAGGGAGACTCATATACATAGTGTAAGTATTCTGGGACCTATCAGGATTACCATCACTAGATAAGTACAAGCAATATCCGCATTATTATTACTAAATTATTTATATTACAATAGCAGCTAGGAACCCTAGTGAATAACCAGGGCCTAGAGTTGATTCAAAATTGGGAAAGTTTTGTCCCCCATGGAAAATTTCAAAAATGTTCCATTTTTTGACCAGCTCTATCAGGGCCCCATACAAAAGAAGTACATGCTTTTTTAAAAATAAACCACAGCTGCATAAGGTTTAAGTCTTGAAAATTACTTGAAAGGGGTAAGAATTATCCATTTTACTAAAGTCAGTGCAAACACCCTCAGAGGAATGGTTTCAAGTAACATTAACTTCAGTGTTTCAGCACTGTAAGTAATTCTATATACAGCCTCCAAAACTTCTCACCAATAAGTAGCCAAGCTAGCACATGACCAAATTATGGAAAGAAGGCATCTTCTTGACGGCATCACTTCCAGTAACATGCTGAAATTAATAAATTACACCCAACACTGCCGATGTAAGATCATGTCGTGTACAACTCTATGGGCCGGATCATGTGCTGCACAGTTAGCATTTACAAATGAACTTTTCCATTCCTCCTCTGTAACACTAGCTCCAGATTCCTGCTCTCAAGTATCCCAAGATCCCAACCAGTTACAAACCAAGGGTTCCAATAGCATGATTAATGTGAACTTATGTACAGCTGAAAATGTTCTTCTACCAACCTATTTCCACAAGAGAGCCTCACATTAATTCGTGACACAAATGGAAGTGGGAGACCATGTAATGCATAAGCTTCAGCAATCACTCAAGCTGGATTTTTGGCTAATCCTTCCTCAGTTTACTAGTGCTATCAATATCTAAAGAGGGTTCAGAAATACATTTGAAAATAGAGGAACAACACAGCCTCCCTCACTAAGCATGGCCATGCAGATTGTTCTGGTTCTATTACAAACACCCTAAGCAGCTCTGGATAACAGGAACAGCACAACAGCTGTGCCACTGACTCAGGTTAGCACATGCATTTTTCCTTTAGTACAGTAACATACTTTTTCCCCAGAGAGGGACCATATCTTTTATTTCTTTTAGCGGTTATCTGGCCAAAGGCAGAATAAATAAATTCCAGGTTACTGCTCTAATGGTATGTTAAAGTATCTATTTCAGGTGGTTATAGTAACCTTTCCTAGTTGATCTAGTTACTTTATGATGCACAGACATTAGATATGTCTTTCTTCCACTAATGTTTTTCCTCTAAAAATAACATGTATTTAGCTCCTATAAACTTCAAGACAGAACTTAACCGTTTTTACAAACCTTCAGGAATAGTGTGAAGCATATAATCAGGAATATTTGCAGCTTTGGCTGCACATGCAATACATACTGTCCGGTAACTTTGTTTCATGTCTAGTATAGTTTGTTGTATGAAGCAGTTCTGGGTTATTAGGTTTAGGTATAAATGCAAGACATTAATCTGGCTAATAATAAATCCCACCGCCTACAGACATACCTTATGGGGATCTCAGCAAGTCATCTGAGGGGATTTTAGAGTAAACATTTTTATTAAGACTCTAATCAGAATTCAGGAGCAATGTGAGTTTTGAGGATTCTTCCTTTTCTAGGAATATGAATTCTACCTAATTTATCCATAAAACAACCAACATTTTTGTGAAAAAGGTGCTTAAGGAAGGAGCAAAATGTTAGAGGCTGGCTATCCAGGCAGAATTTGTTTTGCTAAATTCCTTACAGGTAGACTAATCCTGCTAGGTTCCTTATAGATTGGCTAATACCTTATTTTGTTTTGGTTTTGTTTCCATGGAGAAGGGGAGAGACACAAACCTTGTTATTGATCTAGAAAATACTTATTTGTTATCAGTAAACAGGGTTCCAGCTTTTAGCTTTTATAGTTAAAAACACATTTGATTTGGTTGATTAAATAAGTAAGAAAAAAGTTAAAGTCTAAGTGGAGTAATATGAAAATGCAGTTCTACTTGAAGTGATGAGAGCTATACGAGAGCCTGTCTGATATCAGAGCCCTATTCTTATTCTAAACAAAACAAAAACAAACAAACAAAAAAAGCCCTTATAATCCAGAGCTGCTTCATGCAAACTGTACTGGACAGCAACGCTGTTGGACAATACGTACTACATATGATGTCGTGTAAGCACACAAAGGAGCTGGGAAGTTCCAAGAAAACACAAATACTGCCAGAGATAAGTATTCATGTGAAATATGTTCACACAAAATACTATTTTTAAAATCATAACTATCATACGTTACAGACCTATACATTTTACATTTGTATAAATCAGACAGTATGTGAATATTTATCTACCTTCCCAGAACTGCCCACTTCTATGCTTGTAAATACTTAGGTTGTTTAGGTTTTTATTTTAAACAATAACCATCATCACCACCACCACCACCACCAGCTGCTGGTATACATACATAATAGCAACCTTAATTTAGGTCTTTGGCTTCTTGGATACTACAGTGGATTAGGCAGCCCCATCTGAATTGTAGTTTCAATTAACGAACATATCTGAAGTGTGCTGAAGGAAGAAATAACTATTTTAAATCACTTTCTGCTGTAATTTACCAGCTTTTTCAGCCTTAAATTGTGCCCTTTCTCAGTCAGCCTGAAAGTCAGAGATTGATTAACACAGATAATTCCCTAGGTACCATTCCAAATCCAATTAGTACTCATTTCCCCATATAGTCAGATACATAAAACAGTCAGAACAGTTATCAGGTGGGATTCTAAAATCAAAATACTAATGCCACTTTGAGAATAATTCCAATAGGAAAGATGACAATTTTCAATTGCGTATTACTATAAATATGCTTCATTTGCCTAGGACAGTTGATTTGGAAGTCTCCCTGCATTGCACAATGTATTTATAAAAAGCCACAAGAGGCATCAGAAAGTGTTTATTAAATAGGACGTTCTTCAGTCCAACTTCTTGGGAGGACTTTTGAATGAGCACAGGTTTCAAAGTGCTGCTTTTTTACAAGTGTTTGAAGTAATATTTTTCAATGCAAATAAACGACAGCTGCGGTTGTATTTCGATCGTCAAGTGGGAAAAGCATTCTCATCCTTGCCAGGAGTTTGAACTAAGTAGCTGTGTAGGCTGATCACATCTGGTTTAATTCTTCCATGATTTTACCACAGCAGTTAGCTACTGTTGAATTAAAACCCAGTTGGCCTCAGGTAGAAGCATTACTTGTGAGACTTAGTTGACCCGTACTGTGGGAACTAGGCTAAACAGCTGACTTGCAAGTATGTTAGAACATGGGTGGATCTGTTCAGATCAGGATGTAGCACAGTATATTGTGAGGGTTCTCCATGGGAACAAAAAAATTCCTCTCTCAAAAACATGGAGGAGAGTTTTCTGGTCTTTAGAATACATGGCTTTCTCGGCAACAATAAAACATGTCAAAGCAATGTCAGAAACGATTACTGGAATTTAAGAGTACAATTCTGCTTTGATTGATTTTTTGCTACACGATATTTTTGGAGGGTAGGAGAGGTAAAGTATATTTACAGGATTTCTCTAGTTTAAACAGGAGTCTTCAGTAACAAACTGGTATAGAACCACAAAAAAAATTGTTTAAAATTTAACACATAGTAACATCAAAACAAACAAATGTTTCCATGGAGACAACTACCTAAATAAATGTTCACAAGAGAGCCAAGGCATGACGTCACCCAGGCCTGCCTGCATCCATAGTAACATGCCAGTATAAACAGAAATATTTTGATTTTTCTATAAAGTAATGTCATAGAATTAGCAATTTTATGGCAGTGCATAAACCATTTTCTTACAGTGTTAAGTGCTTGCATTTCTAAAATAAGGGCAATGATATTTATATCAGGGCTATTATTACCACCACCACATTAACTGCATCCAACAAGTGGAGCATGTGTATGGCATATCTAGTGTATCAAATTCTCCTGAGCAGTTGCTGACCCCAATAAACAAAGAAATTTATGTTCCCAAAGCAACACGTCGGAATGCTGGTCAGAGGGCAATCACATCTATTCTTCTTAGATATTTTGCTTTCCATAGCTTGAAAAAACAACACTCCCAGACCTGCTGTCACAGCCTCAATGTTTTGGTGGACTAACAGGAAAATCCAGACACATTTTATATTTTTCCACTTCTATCTAGTCATCAATTAGCCAGCTTTCTCTAGGGCCACTAGACTCACCAAACTCATCACACTGTCCCTGCAGGTACATGGCTTAGCCATTACAAGAAATGCAGATGAACAGATTTTAGAAATCAGCTGTCAGCCCTGAGGAAGAAGCGACATAAGACTAGGGAAAAAAAAAAAAAAAAATCAATGAAAAAATGGTTACTAAACTTTCTGCAATGTTGCTCTTTGAGATGTGTTGCACGTATCCATTCCAATGTAGGTGTGCGCACGCTCTGAGCACAGATGCCAATACTTTCCCCCTTACTGGTATCTGTTGGGTCAGCTCTACTGCCCCCTGGTGTTGCACACTCATACCATTGATATAAAGGGCCCTGCCAACCCTGCTCCCCTTCAGTTTCTTCTTGCCGACTGCCTCCAAGAGAGGGGACAGAGGGTGGATTTTGGAATGGAGATGGGCAACACATCTTGAAGAATAACAGTTACAGAAAAATTAGTAACCATTTTTCTTCTTTATGTGCTTGCACATGTCCATTCCAATGTAAGTGACACACAAGCAGTTGAACTGGAGGTGGGTTTGGAGATTAAGGACAGGCCAACCATAACACAGCCTAGCTGAAGTCGGCATTGTCTCTGGCCAGTTGTGTAATGGTGTAACGTGTCATGAACGTGTGAACCGACAACCAAGTTGCCACCCTGCAGATGTCATAAATTGGAAGTTATGCCAAAAAGGTAATGGAGGAGGCTTGAGACCTTGTAGAATGGGCCGTTATTAGCTAGGGGCAGAATATCTATGAGCTCCTAACATGCTCAGATACACAAAGTAACCCACAACGAAATTCTCTGGGCAGAAATGGGGAGACCTTTCATTCTTTTCGCTATCGCTATGAACAGGTGAGTGGATCCACAGAACAGTTTGATTGTTTGTATGTAAAAAGACAGGGCATGCTGAATGTCCAACAAATGGAGGCACTGTTCCTCTCTATTTGCATGTGGCTTAGGGTAGAACACTGGCAGAAAAATTGCTTGATTGCAATGGAACCGCAAGACCACTTTTGGAAGGAACGATGGGTGTGGTCTCAATTGGACCTGGTCTTTGAAAAAGACTATATATGGGGGCTCCAGGTGAGGACTCGGAACTTCGAAACCTGCCTGGCTAAAGTTATGGCCACCAGGAAAGCTACTTTCCAGGAGAGTGTAACAGTGAACATGTTGCCAGAGGTTTAAATGGGTCATGAGCTTTGACAGGGCAAGATTTAGGTCCCACGTGGGGGTGAGTATACCCTCTCCAGACGCTTGAGAAACCGGATGACCATGTTGTGTGAAAAGACAGAATGGCTGTCAATCTTTAGATGGAAGGCTGAGATAGCCACTAAATGTCCTTTGCTCAGTCAAGGTCCTAGACCTTGTTGTCTGAGCAGAAGCAGGTAATCTATAACAAGTTGCAGAGATGACTGCAAGGGCAGGACTTGACGTTGGGAACACCAGATGGAGAATTGCTTTCATTTTGCTGGGAAGCGTGGCTCTGGTGGATTGCTTTCTACTGCCCATTAGGACCTCACTGACTTGCTCTGAGCAAACTAGTTCCTCCGGATTCAGCCATCAAGCTTCCAGGCCATCAGATGAAGGAATGTGAGGTTTGGATGCCGCAGCCAGCTGCAATTCCTGGATATCCAGTCTGGGTGCAATGGAAGCTGCAGTGGTGTCTCCACGGACATGCCTAGGAGGATGGAGAACCAAAGTTGCCTGCGGCACACCGGGCTATGAGGATGACCTGTGCTCGGTCCCGCTTGATCTTCATCAAAAACTTGTGAATGAGTGTGATAAGAGAAAATGCATAGTATACGTACCTTGTCCACTGTAACTGGAATGCATCTGCAAGAGACCCTGAGCTGTGACCTCTCAGGCAGCAGAACTGGTAGCATTTCCTGTTGGTTTGGGTGGCAAACAGATCTCTAAAGGGAGTCCCCCATCATTGGAAGATGTCCTTCATGATGTCTGGATGGAGAAACCACTCGTGGTTAGAGGAGAAAGATCAGATGAGGTGATCTGCCAGCTGGTTCTGAGTCCCGGGAAGGTAAGATACCTCTAGGCTGATGGAGTAATTGATACAGAGCTCCCACAGGCAGATTGCTTCCTGGCATGGCGGGGAAGAATGCGCCCTGCCCTGCCTGTTTATGTAGAACATAGTCATATTGTTCGTGAGAGTCAAAATGCATTTGCTCACCAGGTGGGGCAGAAATGCTTGGCAGGCTAGACGTATTGCCCTGAGTTCCCGGACACCGATGTGCAGGGAGAGCTCTTCTTGGTTCCAAAGACCTTGAGTTCTGAGGGACCCCAGGTGGCTCCCCAGCCGAGGGCCAATGCAGTGCATATCAGAGACAAGGATGACTGGGGATTTGAGAAGGGTACCCCCACACATACTGTCTGGCTGTCCAGCCGCCATGTCAGCGAGTTGAGGACCTGTTCTGGAACCATGAGCACCGAGTCCAGGTGATGGCAAGAGTGGGAGCAGACTGCGGCTAGCCAGGATTGTAGAGGTCTGAGTCTTAGTCTCGCGTGTTGCACTACGTGTGTGCATGATGCCATGTGATCCAGGAGGCTCAGGCACTTTCGCATTGTCATGATCCGACAATCTTGAAGAGATTTTATCAGTAGGGCCCTACCTAATTCGTGGCTATGAAAAACGCATCACGGACCATGAAATCTTGTCTTTTGTGTGCTTTTACCTTATACTATACAGATTTTAGGGGGGGCAACCAGCGTTTCTCAAAATTGGGGTCGTGACCCAAAAGGGATTTGCAGGGGGGCTGAAGATTATTTTAGGAGGGGGTCCACAGTATTGCCAACCTTTCTTCTGTGCTGCCTTCAGAGCTGGGCAGACGGCCAACAGCCGCCGCTCTCCGCCGGGTGCCCAGCTCTGAATGCAATGCCCCGCCAGCAGCAGTACAGCAGTAAGCGTGGCAATATCATATAATGCCACCTTTACTTCTGCGCTGCTGCCTTCAGAGATGGGCAGCCGGAGAGTGGCAGCTACTGACCGAGGGCCCAGCTCTGAAGGCAGCAGCACAGAAGTAAGGGTGGCAATACTATACTATGCCATCCTTACTTCTGCACTGCTGCTGGGAGCGGCTCTGCCTTCAGAGCTGGACTCCCGGCCAGCAGCCACCGCTCTCCAGCCACCCAGCTCTGAAGGCAGCACCGCCGCCAGCAACAGGGCAGAAGTAAGAGTAGCAGTACTGCAACCCCCCCACACACACACACAATAACTTGTGACCCCCCCAACTCCTCCTTTTTGGGTCAGGATCCCTACAATTACAACACCGTGAAATTTCAGATTTAAATATCTGAAATCACGACATTTATGATTTTTATAATCCTATGACTGAAATTGACCAAAACGGACCGTGAATTTGGTAGGGCCCTACTTATCAGGAACACAATCGAGAGTAACCAGTCGTCCGGACATAAAGCCCATGCTTACACCAAGTAGTGCTCCGATGAACTCTATCTTCTGAACCAGGATCAAGGTGAACTTCTGGACATTTAACAGAAGGCCCAATGCTTTGAATGTCGATTGGATGAGCCTCCACTTGAGACCAGACAGTCGTTGAGGTATGGGAACATGTGGACTCTCCTTCTTTCTGAGGAAGGCCGCTACTACCACCAGGCACTTCGTGAAAACCCACAGGGCGGCCACCAGGCCAAATGGGAGCACCGCAAACGGACAGTGGTTTCGGTTCATTACGAACCTTAGGAAATGTCTATTTCTATATTTCAGGTTTTCGTGGTCACAGACATCCTTTAGATCGAGGGCAGCATACCAATCCCCGGGATCCAGCGAGGGAATGATGGAAGCCAAGGAAACTTTGCAGAACTTCAGTTTCTTGAGATATTGGTTAAGACGTTGCAGGTCTAGAATGGGTCAGAGACCACCTTTAGCTTTCAGAATTAGGAAAGAGCGGGAATAGAACCCCTTTCCTCTCAAGTGAATGGGAACCTCCTCCACAGCTCGGACCCGAAGGAGGGACTGGATTTATTGCTCCAATAAGGGCTAGTGAGAAGAGTCCCTGAAGAGGGACATGGGGAGGAGGGAGAGGAAAGGTGGGTTAGAAAGGAATTGGATGTTGTAAACCCAGTTCTATCGTGCTAAGAACCCAGTGGTCTGAGGTGATATGGGTCTAGGCATCCAGGAAGTAGGAAAGGCGGTTGGAGAAAGGGGGGTAGCTGGATCCAATACATAAGGGATTGCAATATCGACCTTCAGCATCTTGTCAAAACGAGTGTTTGGACGACCCAGTATGTCTGGGGGCTAACTGCGTAGGGCCTGTACCTAAATCCCCATTCCTCCTCCTCTGTTGGTCCTGCCTGGCAGTCTGCAGGATCTAACAGCTCATCTGCTGCAGCCTATACTGCTTCCTTGAACCTGCTGGTACATAAAGTCCCAGGGATTTCAAAGTTGCCTTGGAGTCCTTAAGGCTGTGCAGTCTATCCTCCATCTTCTCCGAGAAAACCAAGGAGCCCTCGAACTGGAGGTCCTGGAAGGTCTGTTGCACTTCCTGGGGAAGCCCGGATCTTCGGCCCCCCCGGTCGCAGCCGGCATTTAGGCGGAGGGAGTTGGGGCAGTGGAGCATGGGGAGGGCC
>NC_048299.1:111782300-111885593 GCF_013100865.1 Trachemys scripta elegans
GGGGTGCCTCAGGGTGGGGAGCTGCTGCAGGGGGGGGCGCCTCAGGGCGGAGGGGAGGGTGCCTCAGGACCGGGGCTCAGGACGGGGGGGGCGCAAGGTGAAAGTTTTGCCTAGGGCACGAAACATCCTTCCACCGGCCCTGGTGCCATGACCACGCACAGCGCCGAGGCCAGTCTTAGGGCCGCCTCCATGAGGAAGACCTTCAATCGAACAGCTTGGTCCCTCTGAATCCAGGGCTTAAACTCCTTGCAAATTTGGCAGTGGTCTTTTCTATAAGCTTCCTCTGAGCACTTGAGGCAGCTTGAGTGCGGCTCGCTCATAGACACAGACTTACTGCACGAAGCACAAGGCTTGAATCCCGGTGACCAAGGCATGCCTAGCACCAGGACGGTGGACAACTCCGCTATCTCAGAGCGGAGGAGACTAAACTATCTAGAAACTCCTAAAACTACACTAACTATGTACACTAAAAATGAGAGAAAATCCACTAAGAGAAGGATTGCCTAGACAATGAGGGTTCCAGCAACTGTCACAAGCAGTAAGAAGGATCTGAAGGGGATCAGGGTCAGCAGAGCCCTTTATACCGATGCTATGAGTGCACGATGCCAGGGGTGCTAGAGTAGACCCAATGGATACCACTAAGGGAAAAAACTCCAGCAACTGTGCTCGGGGTGTGCCAACACCTACAATGGAATGGATACGTGCAAGCACTCAAAGAAGAAGAAATTTTCTAAAAAGGAAGGCAGCTGCCCGCAGTGCTGAAAAAAGCCTAAGGAACCCTCCATTCCAAACTTTACCTAGTGTTTGCTTGATGTGTTTCTCTAACAACTTTACAGGACTGTCCAGCCTGCATTACCACTCTTTTTAGTATGCCAATCATAAAAGAAACATACCTTCTAAATAAAGCACGGAAGGTGCAAGAAAAAATAGCAGCGATCAAGTGAGCTAATATTAAATATTTTCTATTAAAGCAGAGTATTTTAACATTAGCCAAGCATACAGACAGAAGTACAGTTATCACAGTTATAGAAACATCCATGCTAAATAAATGACTTTTTAAGGTTCTGCTATGAAAATTCACTATCCAATATCTTAAAAAAGTGTCTCCCTTCTGGTGGGGCACTACTGTGGCTGTGCCTTGCTTTGAATTACAGCATTAAATATGCAAAGAGTGATTGAGGACCTTTTGAAAAATTACACTTCCCACAAGGTAAACCTTGGCTTCTTTGCTTATCAGTGGTATGTATAGGTTTCTGCTTTTGCTGGATTCATACACAACAGTAAACAATTATAATAAAAATCACACATGAGGAAATTGAAATCCAAAGCTATCTTTAAAACCAGGATTCTCCTTCAATATAAATAAGTGCACAGGCAACATACCATAGCATAAAACCCAGGGGTATGTGGGAAAAAAAAGACTCTGTAGGCTGTGATGACATTCTGAGTCTACTATCTCCCATGACAAGTTGAACTTGTTCATCTGATAAATATCATTTACATAGTTTTGCTGGTAGCTTCAGGGAGGCAATGAGCATTTCCACCTAACAGTTCTCTCTATGAAAGTGTACATGGCAAGGAATGCTTTCACAGTCTTGGTTTACTGGATTTAATACATTATTTTATCCCACAATGCATTGTAAAACTTTATCATTCATTTATAATAATTCCACTTTCCTTTACAAGGCAAGAAAAATGAAATAGCCCTGTTCAATATCCATATGATGTTATAGATATTGAGAAATGTGTCTGAACTTTTTGTAGCATGTGAAACATGTAAATCAGAAATCTGTTTCCCTATTCGTGGTCTCAGACTGGTTAATTTAACCCTTTTGAATCAAACTGGTTTGATTATTTGTTGTTAATTTAGTTCTTTTTTCTGTTCGGAATCCCAATTTCTACCAATGAATGCTTTATACAAATATTCATGTGTGTGAACAGCCTTTGAATTGTTCTCAAGCTGTTCACTTCAACTATTTACAGTCTGTAACTAGTCACCTCTGCTTACATTCTCTGACTGGGTGACAAAGTTTTTAAATTTGAGAGTAATGAATGGTGATCAAATAGCAAATAATTAAGGCCCTTCTTGAATCGCTGGATGACTGTTAAATAACTGTGGCTGAGTTACAGACAAGACATGGAAAAAAAATCACGGAAAAGTAATAATGAACCTTTATTAACTGCGGTAATGTGGAAAAGCCAGAGAAGACCTATTTGTTTAAGAAAAAACTGCTGGAATAATATAAACACTCAAGTATTAAGTTATGCCTAATTTTTTGGTGATAACCAGACATTTTGCTGCAACTATATTCAGTCATTAATGCGCAGGGGTGACAGCCCAAGCCCCAGCCACCCGGGGCTGACAGTCCGAGCCCCCAGCCATTATCAGTTTGGATAAATGAGGTTCTATTACACTAATGGGGAAAAAAGTGTGTGTTGCAAACCCAAAAATGCATGCAAAATTGTGGACTGCACAGCAAGCTAATAAATATCAAAATTGCACTGGAAGCCTAATATTGAGGAATCCGCAATTGCTGCACTATCACAAATTAAGAAGGGCCTTACACAGAATACATTTCTGGAATGAAAGTTTAGATGATAGAAATTTCATCTATCCATCAAACATCTGGGATTTATGAGTGTTTTCTTAAGTGTCTGTAAATATCCGGATGATTATCAAACAAAAAATACATTCCCATAAATACCAATGAACTCAACTCACGTCTTCTTGTAACACACAAATTTTTGTATTTTTCCAATCATCTCGACTTTTGTATGTTCTTCATACCTATGCTTCCCCTTCCTCTTACCTTAATGTACATTCAGAAGCCATCCACTCCCAGATCGGTTCAATTTATCTTCTACCCTGTATATCATCCTCTCACACAAGGCCACCAGCATAACTACAATCCAGTCTGAATTTATATCCTCATCTAGAGACTGACAGTGACTCCAAGTTTTTCATTTTAATTGAAATAGTGTAACCAAGCTACCACACGGCTTCATCATCAATGCTAAGCAATATAATGAACCTTAGCTGAGCTTCCTTTAAAAGCTATAAGGAAAGAAAGACAGACATTTCCAGCCTTTCAAACAGTGTAGATTCACTATAACTTTCATAGATTAAGTTTGCTTAGTCCAATAAATGCTGTTCATGTTGAGAAAAGATTACCAGATCCTACAAGGTATTCAGCACCTCCCAGGGAAAGTTCCAATGTGTTCTATCAGTACCAGCACTCTGCAGGGGGGAGAATGCTTTCCTGTAGCAGAAAAAGGCATCTCTGAACAACTGAACCAACTCCATCACTCAGATGACTCTGAGCAAAGAAGTCAGCAGTGATCACCTACTCTTGATTTTTAAAAGCTATCCTTCATCCCAGACTAGCAGCTATACATATGTAGATATACTGATTCTGACTGTAGACTGATTTCACCAAGCTTAAATGGTCTCTAGATTCCAGAAAGTTTTCCCAGTTATACCCTAAGAGTACGGCTGATCAGAAAATTGTCCCCTCTGAAAATTCCAGCTGAAAATCCAATTTGGAAATGCCTCCTTGATGCCTTATGCCCCCATTGTTTTCTATGGGCCTGGCTCCCTGACTAGACTACATCTCCCACGGTGCATCATGGCTTCCCTATTGCTGATCCATCATAATGCACCCTGGGAGTCCTTGGCCATGGTGCATCATGGGAGACGTAGTCCAGCTGGGGAACCCAACCCATAGAGGAGAATGGGAGCTTTAGGCACCTAAACTACAACTCCCATGAGGCACCACAGTGGTATTCCCTATCAAAATGTTTCCATTTTCAGGTGTTTGATGTTGAAAATTTTTGTTGAAAAACAGTTTGGATTAAAAAATTTCAACCAACTCTGCCTAGAACCCACATACATACACTGATTATTATTACCTTTCTCTGGAAATAATCCCACTGGGGGAAAATGGGACTACTCACAACAAAGTATGGTTCTACTCAATCTGTGAGTAAGGGTCACAGAATCTGCCCATTGATTTTTTGGCCAGGTATGGAGGGGAGGAGAAGGAAAGGAGATGTTGCATTTGTTTGAGCACAACCAGTATACACCAAGCTTACACATGTCTCCCAGGTGTCCAGAAAGTGACTACACTGCCAGTGTTCCAGCAGTTGATCCTCTTAGCCTTTTACATGTATAAGATTTCATTCTAGTTTTTATTTAAGCTTTTTAATGTGTGCACTGTTCAGCACTTCGCAGGATTTCACTGATCCTGTTAACACACCTGTCATAATTACAATGCTACATGAAATATATATGTGATCTCTAGTGAAAATTAAAGCTTCTGTCACAATGAACCAACTCCTCAAAACAAAAAAATACAAATCACAAAAACAAGTTGGAAAAATAACTATTGAAAAAGGGTGTACAGAAATGATGTGGTAGAATCTTTTAAGGAAGGCTTGAAATATTGAAATTTTCACAGTTAAATGACAGTTATTGCCTATTTCTCCCTCCACCGATAAAATACAAAAAGAAATGTCATAGCTAAAAATAATTATATATACAGAGGGAACTTTCTAAACTTATGCTGCACTTGCCGACAATGGGTGGGCAATTAATTAATAAGGAATTAATATTCTAAAATAAATTATTTTATCTTCCAATTATTAAACATGGTGACTTCAGGTATCAACAGACAACAGTATCTGAAGGAAGAACAGGAGTACTTGTGGCACCTTAGAGACTAACAGATTTATTTGAGCATAAGATTTCGTGGGCTACAGCCCACTTCTTCGGATGCACAAAATGGAACACACAGTACCTGAAGGCTAATCCTGTGTCCTGGCACCTTTGCGTAGAAGCCTCTGAAAGCCACCCAACCAGCAGTGGCTACTCAACACTTACATCCTACTCATGACTCCACCCCACCTGGGCACTGAGGAATGACATTAAAGAGGCAATGAGTATGCATACGGTCTCCTAAGGTAATGGAAGACTGGTTTCTCCAGTTGATTGACAGGGGGGTAAGAGGCCAAGTTCCCTTCTTCCAGCACTGTCCTTGGCTGACAGCTCCAAAAGGAAACAAGGTGAGTGACGTAATATCTTTTATTGAGCCAAATTCTGTTGGTGAGAAAGACAAGCTTTCGAACCACACAGAACTCTCCTTCAGGGCTGGGAAAGGTACTCTAGAGTGTGACAGCTAAATGCAAGGTGGCACAGATTGTTTAGCATAAGTAGTTAGCAAATATGCTAAGGGACCATTCAAGGTAAAGTGACTCATTGACACCTCTGCAGTCATAGGACAAAGAGGCAATTAGTGGATTATAGGTTGTTGTAATAAACCATAAATCCAGCATCTCTGTTCAATCCATGATTTTTAGTGTCTAGCAGAGTTATGAATTTAAACTCCCAGGCTTGTCTTTAGAACGTGTTGTGGATGAGAACTGAGAGGTCAGATACGAAGTGATAGCTGAAATGTGTTCACCCACGGGTGGGAGGGTGGTTTTGTCTTTTATCATTTTTCTGTGCGAGTTCATTTGAGAGCATAGTGATTGTTTGGTTTCACCCACGCTGAATAGATCTGGGACCAGCACGTCTACAACTACACTGCATAGCTCCAGAAGGAAGCAGACAGCCAAGAGAAAAGACAGGGCTCTCTCAGGCAGAAGAGCCAGCACCTCAGGGCAGTCAGGAGAGGAAGAACCCAGTGATCCACATTTCTAAAGAGGGAAGCAATTAACCCTGTAATAGCTGCATGGGAGTTACTGCAGCTCTGTCGTTCCAGCAAAGGTTGAGACATCAGGAATTCCTGGGCTATTTTTATACAACAAAACATGTATTGGTTACCTCCTTGGGAATAGGGAGCACTGGGGAGTGGAAGTGGCCTGTGTTTAGATCAGTGTGTTCTCCCTCTAGCCCCATGTCCCTAACGCTCCACACAGTGGTGCAAACAGAATTTATTTCTTACCGGTACGCAGCACCAGCTGGGGGGGGGGGGGGAGAAGAGGCGCATGACGTCCCCATGTGACCCCACCCTGCCCCCAGCCCGGGGCCCCACACTCTCCCCCTCCCCATGATCCATCCCACGTTACCTGGAGAGGGGAGCGCTCCCATGGGTGGACATGGCACAGCTGCTGTGTGGGCTACTAAGAGAAGAGCAGGGCTTGCTCTCTGGAACAATAGCCACTTCACAGTCACACCAGCTTTGGGAATTGCCAGCAGAAGAGTTTCAAACTAGCTCCCTCTGACGGCAGAGAATATTTTTTTCAGACATGCTGACAACCGAGCCCGGTGCGGCTGTACTGCCCCCAGCCCCTTCCCCAGCCCTTCCACGCAGCTGCGTCTGCTGAGTCCTGTCCGGGATCTGTACAGCAGCCCCGCCAGAGGACAGCGCTGGGTGGACAAGGCAGGGGGCAGTACAGCCGTGCTGAAGGAGCTGCCGGCATGGGGTTCTGCTCCTTTTGTGCTGCAGGGCTCTTCTGGAAACTGCAACGGTGAAAGCAGCAAACCGTGGGACCGCTGGGCGGCCCCATGCCGGCAGCTCCTCTGGCACGGCAGCCCCGCCCCCAGCCCTGTCCTCCGGCGGGACTGCTGTACAGACCCCGGACAGGAGACGTACGCATGCAGCTGTGTGGAAAAGCTGGCGGCGGTACAACCGCACTGGAGGAGCTGCCACCCTGGGGCCACGCGGTGGCCACACATTCTGCTCCTACTGTGTCTTTCCAGTATGCCGTACCAGCTATAAATAGCTTACTGGTACAGTGTACCGTACCGCCCTACTTGCACCATTGGATCCACACCTCACTCCCACAGAGCATAAGTGAATCCACTCCACCCCAGTAGGCATCATGTCTGAGTCCTCGGGATCCATCAATCTAGTGAACAGCCAGTTTCTGAAATACTAAGGGCCCATCACATCATTTACTGCATGGAAATTGGCCTGAGAAAGTAGCCCTAGGATTTGTCATTTCCTGTTAGGCTAGCAACAAACAAATATTTAAGTTTATCAAAACCAAAGAATACTTTAAAATAAACATTGACATCATCCATCAAAATTCATTAAAACACAAAACTGAAAGCCCAAAGACCTCCAAGCTTAGCCATCTACTACAGTGGGCTAGTTTGCTGATAAGATTCCACTTGAAATACAGAGATTGGTTATGGCAACAGAATCTCCAGAAAAATACTGTCACGGGAGCAGAGATGGCAAGAGGCTAACCCAAGAACAAAAGGGTTGAAGTGCCTACGCTGGCTTGTCAGCTGAAGACAGAGCAAGAAGCAAACTGCCGTGAGAGGAAACATACTCACCACAAACAGCATTTTTTCCCCACTCAGAAAAAGCCAGTGGATGAGGTTGTTCAAACAAACAATAGATTAATTCAGGAATTAATGCCATGATATCCTATGACTCGTGTACATCACATTGGACAACCCATAAAGGGTAAAGGGTCCTTTCTTCTCTGTATTTCTTATCTTTGGTGGGCTCTAAGGGTCAAATTTTCAGCAAGTCTCCCTAATTGAACCAGCTGCCTCAATTTGCATGGCCTCAAATTAGCATTTACACACGAAACTGTGGGTTTGGGCATGTGCAAACATATATTCCTGCAAACTATTAGCACAATTAAGGAAACTGGCTGAAAATTTGTCCTTAAATAAAACTAAGTGTTGTGCAACTTAAACAACTTCTAAGGTAATGAAGGACAGAGGGCCTAATTAGCTGATATGTTTGTGTCCCCACATCTGATCAAACTTAAGCAGTTTGGAGGGGGAAGCAAGTAAGATAGCAATTTTAGGTCTTGATGCAAAGTCCGCTGAACTAACGGTCTTTCCATTGACTTTATTGGGTTTTGGAACAGGCCTTCACTAGCTTTTCCCCTTGGAGGTTAGGATTCCAATTTGGCTGAGGTAATAAATAAAATTTGCTTGGCAGCATAGACGCCGACTCCGTGGGTGCTCCGGAGCAGGAGCACCCATGGAAAAAAATTGGTGGGAGCTCAGCACCCACCGGCAGCTCCCCGTGGCCCTGCCCTGCCCCCCTGCTCCAGCTCACCTCTGCCTCCACCTCCTCCATGAGCACGCCGCCACCTCCTGCTTCTCCCCCCTCCTCCCAGCACTTGCACCGCAAAACAGCTGATTTGCGGGGCAGGGAGGGAGGGGGGAGGAGGGGAAACGCAGCGCGCTGGGGGAAGAGGCGGGGCCGGGGCAGGGATTTGGGGAAGGGATCCAATAGGGACAGGGAGGGGGTGGAGTTAGGGCGGGGACTTTGGGGATGGGGTTGGAATGGGGGTGGGGCCAGGTGCAGGGATGGGGTGGAATCGGGGTGGCACGGGCACCCACCAGCGCTGGAGAAAGTTGGCGCCTATGCTTGGCAGTGCCAATCTCTGGGCAGCAGGCGCATGCGTCTTCATTACCAGTACACCATCCAGTTTTTGGTGGCTGATAAGTAGAAGGCTTCAGCCACAAAAAAATGGATGGCGTATTTGTGATGTAGATGCATGCCCATGCCACACAAGATTGGGACCATCAAGAAAAATCTTATTTATTACCTCAGTCAAACTGGACTCTTAGCCTCTAAGGGGAAAAAACTAGTGAGGGTCTGTGGCTGCTCTTTGGACTGCCCCAGCCTTCTGGCTTACAAGTGTGTTTAAAAACTGTAAAACTATGCATGGGTGACCCCTCACTTACCAACACTGTAGCCTGACTTGAACCAGAGCTCCTTTAGTACAAGCATTCATGACACTTACCCAACACTTTTTTTTTTTAATTAAAGTTAGCAGCTTGTAGTCATAAACATGCATCTTTCCTGAACATACTGTAGCTTAAGACATGAAACATTCAACTCAGCTAAGGACAGCTGCTCAGAAGTTTAAATAGGGTGACCAGACAGCAAGTGTGAAAAATCGGGACAGGGGATGGGGGGGTAATAGGAGCCTATATAAGAAAAAGACCCAAAAATCAGGACTGTCCCTATAAAATCGGGACATCTGGTCACCCTAAGTTTAAAGGACATTTTCAAACAGTGTCATAAAGCAAATATGAAAGGGTGTAATTGTGGCAGAGGTACATGTGTGCTGTACCTGATATTGCTCATAAAATGTTAATTCTATGAGTCAAATCAGCTGGGGGGGGTGGAGAGAATATAAACCTGGGAGGGGGTGCAAAAGTATAACAAGACAAGGAAGCGAGAAAAGGGAAGGAACTTACTTGATTTTACTGAAGACGATGTCAACATCCGTGATTGTCACATTCTTCCCATCTATCACATGACAGTCCTTACATAATTTTGACCAGTTTTTCCCATGCAGTTCTTTTCCTGTGGCTCTGGTATCTCCGTGGATGGCAAATTTTCTAAAAGCCTCTTCTAGAGCACTAAGCTCTGCTGCCATGGCCCCTTCATGGGAACTGTTTGACTCATAAGATAGCCTTTTGGCTGCTCTCTCTTTTGCCGGATCTGCAGGAGACTTTGGAGGAGTCTTGTTTGCAGGTTTAGTGGACTTTGTTTTATTGTCAGCCATCATGCTGCAAAGAGGAGGGGAAAAAAGATGAATGCATTCCCTGCAGATTAATTTGCATAGTTCACCTTCTTTATTAGGTTGTCCCTTGAGAACTAGACTTTCCACATGCTACAGTCCATGTTACAATCTGTGAAGGGAGCTTACACTACACACTTAGTAGTAACTTGATACTTTCTAGTAGGGTTTATGTACATGGAGAGCTAGTGTGTGGCAATCCAGGGTGCAAATCTACAGCACGCTAGCTGAACACAAAATGACAGCATGGACCCTCTTACTGCACACTAAATGTTTGAAATAGCAGTACGTCAAAACACACTATGGAACTTTTAGTGCCTAGAAGCAAGGTCCACACGGCCAGGGATTCTCGTTAAATTCTTGCGCCCTTCTGTTAGCAAAACTAACTACGAGGTAAAAGATCTGAGCACTGACCTGCTACAGCATGCTGGATTCAACACCTGCAGGAAGTTGTAGCACTAGAAAAGCATGTTCCTATTCCAGATGACGCCGTTCAGATTTGATTTCATCTGGTCCCTCTGCTTTACTTTCTTTCACTCACAGTCTGATATTAGGGGTGCTAGAGCAATTTTTATAGTGGGGGTGCTGAAGGTGGAAACCATGTATCTGGTTGTTATTACTACTTCAAGCCAGGGGGTGCGACAGCACCCACAGTACCCCTAGTTCCAGCACCTATGTCTGATATGCCCTTCTGGAGAAACTTGAGCACGCTGCTAGTTAGCATAACACCTGTTTGCCGGCAGCATCAAGAAAGAAGAAGCAACAATACAAAAGAGCAGTACAATTTCTTACAATTAGAATCTTCCAACACTGGTTTATCCAGAGCACTCATCAGTAGTAAGGGGAAAATACACAACTCCAATCCAGTTCAACCCTCTCTGGATATGGGCTGGAAAACTTTGTGTACTTACTCTGTGTTTGCTTCTGAAATGGGTAAGAGACCACAATCTTTTAATATAGTTTAGTTAATTTGTGTAGAGAATACCATATGTGACCAAGTGTGGGTTTTACTCCTGAATTACGTGCAAAGTCCTTTTTGTTTGATCCCAGTGCTCACTATGGTGAAAGTGTGAAAAATCAGGACAGGGGTGGGGGGGGGAGCCTGTATTTAAAAAAAAGCCCCAAATATCAGGACTGTCCCTATAAAATCAGGACATCTGGTCACCCTAGTGCTCACATATGACAGCAATGAATAGTATATAATGCCTAGATTAGATTTTGGCACAGCTTCTGCCTCCCCTCAGGCCAGTCACCAAATTATCTGATGTCACCTCAGAGGACTCAGACATACCCACATTTCTCCTTTTCCTACTTAGCCTGAGTCCCACACTCTGCAACAGCAGCTGACCATCAGCTATTTGTTGTGCAACACCTGCTGATCTATTTGGGGCCTTTTCCAGGATAGAGCCTGGGTTCCAAGGACATGCCCTTAACCTGCCCCAATACGCACCAGATACAGAGACACCAGGCTGTATTCAATCTCGAAGTGCAGGTACAAGTTGTAACAACATGCAACTAAAGACCGTACCACTGGAATTCACACTCTCAACAAGGCACACAAATTTCATGTGGCCAATGATTAGCATCTCTCACCCTTAGGCAGAAGGGGGGAGAAAACAGAAGGACAAAGTTTAGTATTGGAACAGTAAATTTCCTTTTTTCTAGTATTTCAGATTTCTTGTTTAAACTATAATAATGTAATTCTCATTTGAATTTTCTACCTTAACTCATTCTTAAATTTACTTCCCAGACAAAAATATTTAAGAAATCACTATATTATTTCATATTTACCAGCAGGACAATACATTTTCAGAATTGTAATTCTTACTCTTAATAAAGTACCTAGGTTAGTTCTACACAACTCTCAAGACCCTCACAGGTTTTCCCAAACATCGCTTTGGTTCTGTTAACAAAACCATATACAACTATTGCATATATCTTTACCTATTTTCAACAGAGCACATCCTCTCTGTAGGAGTCTTTGTTGAGAGCTGAGAGAGCAATCTATTGTGAAGTAGGAGGTTAGAATGAACTTCTTGAAGCTAGAATTTTGTAGCCCTACACTATAGGCAATCTTGTGACAAAGACTACTACAACAAAGGGAGCTTTGTACTGGCATTACATGATAAACTTGCATTGCATAACATGTCCATAAGTGATATAGCTCAGACTTTGAAGCAGCACTGTATATTTTTAAAGGTTTAAATAAAGACTCAGAGATTCAAATAAATTACATTAAAAAAAGAGAGCTCTTCATACTATTAAGAACATAAGAATGGCCACAATGAGTCATACCAAAGGTCCATCTAGCCCAGTAACCTGTCTTCGGACAGTGGCCAATGCCAGGTGTCCCAGAGGGAATGAACAGAACAGGCAATCATCAAGTGATCCATCCCATCGTCCATTCCCAGCTTCTGGCAAACAGAGGCTAGGGACACCATCCCTGTCCACCCTTAATAGCCATTGATGGACCTATCCTCCATGAACTTATCTAGTTCTTTTTCAAAACCTGTTACAGTCTTGGCTTTGACAACATCCTCTGGCAAAGAGTTTCACAGATTGAGTGTGTGTTGTGTGGTAAAAAAATACTTCCTTTAGTTTTTTTAAATCTGCTGCCTATTAATTTTATTTGGTGACCCCCAGTTCTTGTGTTATAAGAAAGAGCAAATAACACTTATTTACTTTCTCACACCAGTCATGATTTTATAGACCTCTATCATATCCCCCAGTAGTCATAGAATCATAGAATCATAGAATATCAGAGTTGGAAGGGACCTCAAGAGGTCATCTAGTCCAACCCCCTGCTCAAAGCAGGACCAATTCCCAACTAAATCATCCCAGCCAGGGCTTTGTCAAGCCGGGCCTTAAAAACCTCCAAGGAAGGAGACTCCACCACCTCCCTAGGTAACGCATTCCAGTGTTTCACCACCCTCCTAGTGAAATAGTTTTTCCTGATATCCAACCTGGACCTCCCCCACTGCAACTTGAGACCATTGCTCCTTGTTCTGTCATCTGCCACCACTGAGAACAGCCGAGCTCCATCCTCTTTGGAACCCCCCTTCAGGTAGTTGAAGGCTGCTATCAAATCCCCCCTCATTCTTCTCTTCTGGAGACTAAACAATCCCAGTTCTCTCAGCCTCTCCTCATAAGTCATGTGCTCCAGACCCCTAATCATTTTTGTTGCCCTCCGCTGGACTCTTTCCAATTTTTCCACATCCTTCTTGTAGTGTGGGGCCCAAAACTGGACACAGTATTCCAGATGAGGCCTCACCAATGTCGAATAAAGGGGAACGATCACGTTCCTCGATCTGCTGGCAATGCCCCTACTTATACAGCCCAAAATGCCGTTAGCCTTCTTGGCAACAAGAGCACACTGTTGACTCATATCCAGCTTCTCGTCCACTGTGACCCCTAGGTCCTTTTCAGCAGAACTGCTACCTAGCCATTCGGTCCCTAGTCTGTAGCAGTGCATGGGATTCTTCCGTCCTAAGTGCAGGACTCTGCACTTGTCCTTGTTGAACCTCATCAGGTTTTTTTCTGCCCAATCCTCTAATTTGTCTAGGTCCCTCTGTATCCGATCCCTACCCTCTAGTGTATCTACCACGCCTCCTAGTTTAGTGTCATCTGCAAACTTGCTGAGAGTGCAGTCCACACCATCCTCCAGATCATTAATAAAGATATTAAACAAAACCGGCCCCAGGACCGACCCTTGGGGCACTCCACTTGAAACCGGCTGCCAACTAGACATGGAGCCATTGATCACTACCCGTTGAGCCCGACGATCTAGCCAGCTTTCTATCCACCTTACAGTCCATTCATCCAGCCCATACTTCTTTAACTTGGTGGCAAGAATACTGTGGGAGACCGTATCAAAAGCTTTGCTAAAGTCAAGAAATAACACATCCACTGCTTTCCCCTCATCCACAGAGCCAGTTATCTCATCATAGAAGGCAATTAGGTTAGTCAGGCACGACTTCCCCTTCGTGAATCCATGCTGACTGTTCCTGATCACTTTCCTCTCCTCTAAATGTTTCATAATTGATTCCTTGAGGACCTGCTCCATAATTTTTCCAGGGACTGAGGTGAGGCTGACTGGCCTGTAGTTCCCCGGATCCTCCTTCTTCCCTTTTTTAAAGATGGGCACTACATTAGCCTTTTTCCAGTCATCTGGGACCTCCCCCGATCGCCATGAGTTTTCTAAGCTGAAAACTCCTAGTTTTATTAACCTCTCCTCATATGGTAGTTGTTCCCTACCCCTAATCGTTTTTGTTGCCCTTTTCTGAACCTTTTCCAATTCCAATATATCTTTTTTGAGATGGGGCAACCACATCTGCACACCATATTCAAGATGAGGGTGTACCATGGATTTATATAGAGGCAATATGATATTTTCTGTCTTATTATCTATCCCTTTCTTAATGATTCCCAACATTCTGTTTGCTTTTTTGACTGCCACTGCACACTGAGTGGATGTTTTCAGAGAACTATCCACAATGACGCCACGATCTCTTTCTTGAGTGGTAACAGCTAATTTAGACCCCATCATTTTATATGTATAGTTGGGATTATGTTTTCCAATGTGCATTACTTTGCATTTATCAACATTGAATTTCTATCTGTCATTTTGTTGCCCAATCACCCAGTTTTGAGAGATCCTTTTGTAGCTCTTCGCAGTCGGCCTGGGACTTCACTATCTTGAGTAGTTTTGTATCATTTGCAAATTTTGCCAACTCACTGTTTACCCCTTTTTCCAGACCATTTATGAATATGTTGACTAGGACTGGGCCCAGTACAGACTCCTTGGGGACACCACTATTTACCACTCTCCATTCTGAAAACTGAGCATTTATTCCTACCCTTTGTTTCTTATCTTTTAACCAGTTACCAATCCATGGAAGGATCTTCCCTTTTATCCCATGACAGCCTACTTTGCTTAACAGCCTTTGGTGAGGGACCTTGTCAAAGACATTCTGAAAATCTAAGTACACTATATCCACTGGATCCCCCTTGTCCACATGTTTGTTGACCCCCTCAAAGAATTCTAGTAGATTGGAGAGGCATGATTTCCCTTTACAAAAACTATGTGGACTCTTTCCCAACAAATTATGTTCTTCTACGTGTCTGACAACTTTGTTCTTTACTATAGTTTCAACCAGTTTGCCTGGTACTGAAGTCAGGCTTACTGGCCTGTAATTGCCGGGTTACCTCTGAAGCCCTTTTTTAAAATTGGCATTACATTAGCTATCCTCCAGTCATTTGGTACAGAAGCTGATTTAAATGATAAGTTACAGACTACAGTTAGTAGTTCTGTAATTTCACATTTGAGTTCCTTCAGAACTCTTGGGTGAATACCATCTGGTCCTGGTGACTTATTACTGTTTAATTTATCAATTTGTTCCAAAACCTCCTCTAATGACACCTCAATCTGGGACAGTTCCTCAGATTTGTCACCTAAAAAGAATGGCTCAGGTTTGGGAATCTCCCTCACATCCTCAGCCATGAAGACCAATGCAAAGAATTCATTTAGTTTCTCCACAATGGCCTTATTGTCCTTAAGTGCTCCTTTAGCATCTCAATCATCCAGTGGCCCCACTGGTCATTTAGCAGGCTTCTGATGGACTTAGAACATTTTTTGCTATTACTTTTGAGTCTTTGGCTAGCTGTTCTTCAAATTCTTTTTTGGCCGCTGACGCTAGAACAAGGGTGACAGATTTTAAGAAAACCCTCAATGCTGGTGCAGCCTAAGAAAAGAGGCACTAAAACTAAGCCACAAAGATCTATAAACTTCAGCTCTGTCAAACCAGAGGGAAAAGTGAATTCTGGAGCAGAAGACTCTTCAATGAGAATGCCCTGCTCCACGTCCACAGAAGTTTTTGAATCTAGGAGCTATTAACTCAGGTGCCCCAGCTGACCTTAAGTGTGACAAAGGTTTCCTAGAGAAAGGAAGGGTCTCTGATAGCCAGCACTATGCCAAACAGGATTTCATAGGTCAGTATTAGCATCTTGAATTGTACCCAGCAACAAACAAGAGGAGTGAAGTTGTCAAAGACCTGCTGTGGTAGGACACCAGCAGCTGACATCATTCATCAGCCCCACATTGCACCAGCTAATTCTTCCAGGAAGTTTTCAATGGTCATCCCATGTAGAGCACATGACAGCAATCCAATCTAGAAGCCATGTAGGTTCAGAGAATTGCGACGAGGTGAGTGTGCCAGTTTATAAAAGAGATGAAAAACAGCAGCTTTGTTTGGCCACTGAGGCCATTTGGTGGTCCAGAATCAATCTGGGATTCAAAAATCAACACTGAACATGACACACTGAAATTTTCTTGGACGAAGGGTAAGCCAGGCCCCACCACAACCGCAAAATGCTTCCCCAACTGACCAGCATTGCTTTCATTCTGTCCAGATGGAGCTTCATCCAGCTTCATGTCAACCTAGCACTAAGCAAGCACAGACACCACAGCCAAGGTTTTTGATTACAGCCTAAATAGTCATTAGTGATGCTGGGTAACCAGTTGAAACATGTCAAAGAGGCCTACTTCTCAGAGATCAGGTGTTCAACATTTTCTGAAACAAGTTTGATTTTTTTTAAGTTGACGGTATTCCTTTAACTTACACCTTTTTCAGTGTGTTAATTACACTTATTGAGATCCTCTTGCACATATTGGTAAATCTGCATAAGTGCACTTCAGAGACTAACTTACATATCACCTCTGAACCTGGCCGCAAGAATTAGTCAAAAAAAATATACCCTACATTATTCTGAGAAAATCATGTTTGAGAATGGTCTGTGAGCAAATCAGAGATAAAATATACTAATAAATTAACAAGTTATTGGCATAGCTAAATGAAGGAACATCATGGCCTTGAAATAATTCCTTTCTGAGGTGAACTCTATTTCTGGCCCATAAATAAATCACCCTCACACCACAGTATTTTCAATGAATCGGGAAAAGCTATCAGAAGAGCTCCAAATCCATACACTTTGAAAGTCAAATTTCAGATGAAAAGCAAGCTAACTTCAAAGAACTTATCTGACTGACTATCTAAAACACAAGATCCAAGATCTTATAATTAGGGCTGTACCTTTTCTCATGGCTGGCACAGATTTCCATGGAAAAGCCCTTTTGCTTAGACCACCATATATCTATAATTAGGGCGGTCAATTAATCACTGTTAACTCACATGATTAACTCAAAATTAATTGTGATTAAAAAAATTAATCACAGTTTTAAATCGCACTGTTAGACAATAATAGAATACCAATTGAAATGTATTAAATTTTTTGGATGTTTTTCTACATTTTCAAATATATTGATTTCAATTACATCACAGAATACGAAGTGTAAAGTGCTCACTTTATTTTTTTATTATGAATATTTGCACTGTAAAAATGATAAAAGAAATCGTATTTTTCAATTCACCTCATACAAGTACTATAGTGCAATCTCTATCATGAAAGTACAACTTTAAAAAGTAGATTTTTTTTTTGTTACATAACTGCACTCAAAAACAATGTAAAACTGTAGAGCCTACAAGTCCACTCACTCCTAATTCTTGTTCAGCCAATTGCTGGGACAAACATGTTTGTTAACATTTGCAGGAGATAGTGCTGTCTGCTTCTTATTTACAATATCACCTGAAAATGAGAACAGGCATTCACATGGCACTTTTGTAGCAGGTGTTGCAAGGTATTTACATGTCAGATATGCTAAACATTCATATGTCCCTCATGCTTCAACCACCATTCCAGAGGACATGCTTCCATGCTGATTAAGCATTCTGCTCGATAACGATCGAAAGCAGTGCGGTCCAATGCATGTTCATTATCATCATCTGAGTCAGATGCCGCCAGCAGAAGGTTGATTTTCTTTTTTGGTGGTTCGGGTTCTGTAGTTTTCGCATCAGAATGTTACTCTTTTAAGACTTCTGAAAGCATGTTCCACACCTAGTCCCTCTCAGATTTTGGAAGGCACTTCAGATTCTTAAACCTTGGATCGAGTGCTGTAGCTATCTTTTGAAATCTCACACTGGGACCTTCTTTGTGTTTTGTCAAACCTGCAGTGAAAGTATTCTTAAAATGAACAACATGTGCTGGGTCATCAAATATATGGCAGACTGCGGTTAAAAAACAGAACAGGGAACATACAATTCTCCCCCAATGAGTTCAGTCACAAATTTAATTAGTTGATTTTTTTTTTAAACAAGTGTCATTATCTCCCGTAAATGTAAACAAACTTGTTTATCTTAGCAAGTGGCTGAACAAGAAGTTAGACTGAGTGGACTTTCTAGGCTCTGAAGTTTTACATTGTTTTGGTTTTTAGTGCAGTTATTTTTTGTACCTAATTCTACATTTGTAAGTTCAACTTTCATGATAAAGAGATTGCACTACAGTACTTGTATGAGGTGAATTGAAATAATGTTTCTTTTGTTTCTTTTTACAGAGCAAATATTTGTAATAAAAAATAAATCTGAAGTGAGCACTGTGCACTTTGTATTCTGTGTTGTAATTTAAGTCATATATTTGAAAATGTGAGAAACACCCAAAAATATTTAAATAAATTGTGTTCTATTATTGTTTAACAGCGCGATTAATCACAATTAATTTTTTTAATTGCTTGACAGCCTGATCTATAATTTAGATGTACAAATCCTTGGTTATACTAGGAAGCTTAGCAAAAAGGCTACCTTGTATCTTGTTTAGGAAAAAACCTGATTCATCATCAACTGAAGCTACATCCTTCCAGGCAATACAAATAAAATACTTCTGTAAGCTTTCAAGGACAAATGTTCACAAACCCCTTAAAAACAAAAATTAAGAAATTTAATCAGGCACGGAATAGCACAACAAAACATGAAAGCTAAGAAACCAACTCCATTAATTTTACATTATTTTCCATTAATCAAAACAGAATTTCAATTTAACTTATCAAAAACTATGTAACCCAGCACAATCATGGGAAGGAGATTTATATTCCTAAGTGAATATGGACCAGTTGTGTATTTTTAAAAAGTCAAGCATGGTTATGAATTTAGGATGAACTAAAAAGGATTTTGATTCTCCTTTACATACTAAGCAATGGAAAAGGAAAACAAAAACACCAACTTCTGTGCAATGTTAAGGGAAGAAGAACTTGAGAACACTGTATACTTAAAAACCTAAACATTAGAAAGTCAGGAAATTCTAAATAAAGGTTGAATTACACACACACAATTGTATATTTTCATATTTTGTAAGGTTACCCAAACAACTATAATTTTGTTTTTCTTCCCTCAACACCACCCAAAAAGCCCACTGAATTGGGGGTTGGGGGGGAGAGAGAGAGTGTGTCATCTAAAACTTATAACCTCCACAGAGACAGCCTGAACTTTTTAGCAGGCCTGAGAACCAATGTTTTGCCACCACTCTCTTCCCTCACCCCACCCAAACATCAGTCTACCAGGCTCACACTACTATGCCACAAAGATGGCCTCAGGATATTTTTGTCCCTTCTTGGGTTTTTTTTGTTTTTATTTATTTATTTATTTATTTAATTTGGAGACTGGGGAGGAGAAAGAGGACAGGGAGGAGAGGGAACAAGGTTAGTTTTTGGGATGCGCCCCAAATGTAACAGACTCGTGTTAAAAAAAATATTATTTGCATTTAGGTCTCTGCTCCTTTAAGTCTCCCATTGCTGGATCCCATCTCTGGGCTGAGGCCTTTGCATAGCTGCCAACATTTTAAAAAAAGCTTTGTAAAGGGACAACTGTTCAAATGAACTGGGGTTTCAGGAAGCCCTTGGCCCGAACAACTGGAGGATTGTGTGTGCAGCCCAGTGAACAGTACATATACACGATCTATCATCTACAGCCAAGCGCTGAGGTACAACCGCATTTGCTCCAACCCCTCAGACAGAGACCAACACCTATAAGATCTTCACCAAGCATTCTTAAAACTACGATACCCGCATGAGGAAATAAGGAAACAAATCAACAGAGCCAGAAGTGTACCCAGAAGCCTCCTGCTGCAAGACAAGTCCAAGAAAGAAACCAACAGAACTCCACTGGCTATCACCTACAGTCCTCAGCTAAAACCTCTCTAACGCATCATCAGTGATCTACAACCCATCCTGGGCAATGATCCCCCACTTTCACAGGCCTTGGGAGGCAGGCCAGTCCTCACCCACAGACAACCCGCCAACCTTAAGCATATTCTCACCAGCAACCACACACTGCACCATAGTAACTCTAACTCAGGAACCAATCCATGCAACAAACCTTGATGCCAACTCTGCCCACATATCTACACCAGCGACACCATCACAGGACCTAACCAGATCAGCCACATCATCACCGGTTCATTCACCTGCATGTCCACCAATGTTATATATGCCATCGTGTGCCAGCAATGCCCCTCTGCTATGTACATCGGCCAAACTGGACAGTCCCTACGTAAAAGGATACATGGACACAAGTCAGATATTAGGAATGGCAAAAACCTGTAGGAGAATACTTCAATCTCCCTGGACACACAATAGCAGATTTAAAGGTAGCCATCCTGCAGCAAAAAAACTTCAGGACCAGACTTCAAAGAGAAACTGCTGAGCTTCAGTTCATTTGCAAATTTGACACCATCAGATCAGGATTAAACAAAGACTGTGAATGGCTAGCCAACTACCAAAGCAGTTTCTCCTCCCTTGGTGTTCACACCTCAACTGCTAGAAGAGGGCCTCATCCTCCCTAATTGAACTAACCTCGTTATCTCTAGACTGATTCCTGCCTGCATATTTATACCTGCCTCTGGAAATTTCCACTACATGCATCTGACTAAGTGAGTATTCACCCACGAAAGCTTATGCTCCAATAAGTCCGTTAGTCTATAAGGTGCCACAGGACTCTGTCGCTTTTTACAGATCCAGACCAACACAGCTACCTCTCTGACACCAGTACATATATTGTGCTTTATAAATACTATTTCAGTCTCATACTACAAACTGTTGTTCCTCCTTCCAGTTTGAGGTAGGTAAACATTATTGCCCATTATAGAGATGGAAAAAGTAAGCTGGAAAAGGTAAATGATTTGAACAAGGCCATAAAAAGATTCATGTTAGAACTGGGATTATAATGTGGAAGTCCTTTATTTACAGTTCCATGCCTAGTCCACTAGATCATGTTCCCTCCCATGTTATTGAACTGCCTTTCCTTGTGGACACAGATTGCCCAGATTAGTTACACTAGGCCCAAAGGTGCCAACTCAGCTGCAGGCAACCAGCCCAGAGCATAGTTGTCCTACTACCATCAATGGACGCCACATAATGATCTGGAATCCTCCCAAAAATGCGGGAACCAACAGCTAACATTTCCATGCATCCCAACTGCCAGTGCTGGGTAGTCATAGAGGATGCACGAATACCCTGTGATCATTAGGACACTGAAACTTTCAGCCCTAGTGATCAGTTTACAAAGATTTACACCGGTTTATTTTGCAAGAAAGAGGGCTGTACACTTACTGCTACAGCCTTGGAATTTTTTAAATGAAAACAGAGATTGTCTTTTATATTTACCAATCCTCAAATATGGAAGACCTGTGGACTTCACTGGCTTTAAATGTCCTGTGGGGTTTATAATTTCAGTAGCTTACAAACCCTGCAGAAACATCTGTGGGTCTTGCATATTTTAAAGCAGTTACCGCAGACCGTGTCCAACCCATCCCCTTGTGACCTGCTGCACTAAGGCCCTGATGTATTGTGTAGGAAGCAGCAGAGCAAGTCAGTATATTTTGTGTAAAGCAGGCATGAGCCAGCATGAAGCGTTCGGAACATTGATGTTCCTAGTGTAAGTATTGTTCTTTCTCCCACCCCACACAGAACTAGACAAAGGTATCATTCCTCACTAAGGGCAGCCTATTAACTCAAATGTAAGATATCTACACCAAACCATTTTTGAGTTACAACATTAGAGATTTTTCTAATGCTGTTTTGTAAAGTGAGATTGCCTACATTTTTGAACCTCCCTATTTCCTTTCCCAAATGCCTTGTCCAATTTGTCTCCAGCTTTCCAGAAATATTCTGGGCTGGCATAGGACCACATTTAAGATTTCAAGTAGCTTGCTTTCAGATGGGTGTAAGTGGGTGTCACCACAGGTTTATAATGGAAGCCTTGTTTCAACATTAACTATGGAGACACACTAGCTTTTGTATCAATTGAAGTGTACTTTCTAGGGCAGAGGAGTCAAGGGATTAGAGCAATCCAACCAGTTTATTCTACTAAATATGCAGTGTATAATTATTTACAGCCTCAGTTTCTTAGACACAATCCAGCTAGCTGAGAGAGAGAGAGAGAGAGCGGTTTTGAATTATTATTCTCCTTGCTGATCAGTATTTTTTTTTCTTTAAAACTATTCACCAGCTGGCTGCGACAAGGTCAAAAGTCTTGTGAACTAAATAAGTAAAGCTTTCAGTCCAGATTATTTACAGGAACAGAAGACATTTTTAAAGATAGGCATACAGGGACAAATCCTGGTTGGACTCTCCACTGAGGCTGGGAGAAAAGAATCAGCAGTTTTACCAGCTACAGTCTCCCTTGCAAAGGATTTACCATGACCTTATCCACCCCACCTCCCTGCTTACTCCAAACCCTAAATTGCAATGACACAGATGTGAACCACTGCTCCATGGGAACCACTGTGAACCACTGCTCCATGGGACACCAAAGAATGCAGCTTCCCTTGACTGGCCTCTACATAGCCTGCTTCCCACCCAAAGGAGAGAACTGTGGCAATTCTGCTGCAATTGTCCTACAGGTTGGAAAACTTCATCTCCAGATTGCAACAAGTCCTTCAAGCATTATAACCTGGGGTAGTAATTTTTTTTCTAGCAATAGGTTCCTACTATCAACTTCACCTCCAGTCATTAGTGTATGCCTCCCAAATAACTCTAAGCCTCAGATCATAGGCCTTCTCTTACTTCCACTGAAGACAAAATTGCCGAGCATATATGCCAACCCTCTGCGTTTTCAGACCCTGCTATGAGTTTATGGAGAGGAAAAAAAAAAAAAAAAACTAGTCTATGGGGAAATCCCACCTGTTTGGCTGATCTTCCCCATTTCCCTGCCTGCTAAATAGGATAAATGGGAACAGTCTTTATGCAGATCAATGAAAACATATGCATATATTTGTTTAGTTGGCTGAGTGGCAACTTGGTGGCATTTCTCTGTCTGTAGCATAACAACTTTTGAACACTGCAGGAGATCAATTCCAAAATGGTAGGGAATATCCTAGGCATCAGTGAGCTGAACTCCGTTGATTTCAGTGAAAATCAGAAAAACCAAAAGATAGAAAATGGGGGGTGGAGGGGTACGCATAGGGTATGTCTACACTGCAAGTAGACACCTGTGATGCCAGCTGACTGGGGCTCCCAGGGCTCAGGCTAAGAGGCTATTTAGTTGCGGTGTAGAAGACCCTCCCACATCCTCAGGTCTTTAGAGCCCAGACTCCTGCCCAAGCTCAAATGTCTACACCGCAATTAAACAGCCCCTTAGACTAAGCCCCACAAGCCCGAGGCAGCTGAGAGGGGCCAGCCACAGGTTTTCAATTGCAATGTAAACACACCCGCAGAGCCAGCAGTTTCAGTCACCTCAATAACTCTCTATAGATTAAATAAATGGTTGATGGCAACCATTAACACCTTCCAGCAGAATATCTGCCCATCCTTCCAATAGTTTAACATGTTGACACCATGAAACATTTCTCTCCCAGAAAAGGAGTTAAAAAAATGCAGTAGTAGGAGAGAAGGTGTGTGCGAGGGTTGGGGGGAAGGGGGAAGAGTGGCCCAACTCCTGGCATGGGGCAGTGGACAAATAGGTAGCCCTGGCATAAAGGAAAGTAGGGATGAATGGGGGACAATGGTATGGAGGCAGGGGACATGGGTTCACACAGAACCCCTTATATGTGGCAAGGAGGAGAATAGTGGGACGGGAGAAATGATAGGGGCAGGTGGAGTGCTGGACACACAGAGCCCCTGGCACATGGTAGGTGTTGCAAGGAGTCCCTGAAATAGAGGAGGATGGAGAGGTGGCAGCATACAGGGAGGTTTTTTGGGGGGCGAGGGGTGTGGAACAGATGGGTGCAAGGAGTCCAGGTGCATGCAATAAGGTGCAGCCTACAGAAGCAACAAGGAGTGCATAATTTTCTGTCAGGACATTTTTCACCTTGCCTTCACAAATCAATTTTACTCCCATACAAGTCTGTTTGGAGTTTTCCTCTCCCTGTTTGATTTCACTGTCACAACAGTTCCAGCCTCACCTTCCACAGCTACACTGTCAGTTTTGGAGGCCAGCCAAGCAAAGATTTCTGCCCCAAAATACCTTCTCAGATGGTCCTTAAACCTGAAAAGCCATTTGTACTTAAGCTGGATAACACACAGTGCTCAGCCTTCATCAGTAGCAAAGTGTGCAGCCCTCTAGTTTTATGTTCATTACAATCTTGTTTGTTTATTTTCAAGTATTGGCAGGTATGCCATTGACTTCAATGCAAGTAGGATCAGAACTTCAAATTCTGAAGCAAAATAGATCAAAACGTCATGTTTGTCAGCACTCATTAAAAAAATATTAGGCACAATTAACAGGTGTATCCAACACTACTTACATCTGTCCGAGCAATCTAAGCAAAAGGCAGAAACACAATTTTTAGCAGAGCATTCTAGACGCTGTTTATACAAGAGAGATTTTAACTGTATGTAACTATAGTATCCTTGTGGCCAAGATGGAGACTACTCTGTGGGCAGCTCCTTCCCAAGAAACTCCCTTTCGCCCCAGCAGCACCTGTTCCTAAGCCCCTGGAATAAATACACACACACACACACACACCTCGGAATAGTACAACAAATACAGGGAAGGGAAATATAGATTTGCAGAGTCATAAATGGGGAAAAACAAGAGGGGTAGAAGATAGGGGAGAGGAAGAACAAAATAACCTCCAACACGAGGACCCACAGGGACCAAGCCCTGCATCTAGACTCAGAGTTCCGGAATACTGGGCAGAGTTCCAGTCCCGCAGCAAGTCTTGGTTGTCTTTGGTGCCAGTAAACTTTCTCCAGCAAACCCCTTCAGTGCTCTCTGCAAACCCACACAGAGCAACAACCTCCCAAGAGGTGCCGCATAGGGGGAGGAAGGTCACGCAACCACCTCCCCCCCCAGCTTTCTGCCAGGGTTATATGCATTGTCCTAAACCACACTGCATACCACCAGAACCTTTAAATCAGAGGTTATCAAACTGTGGGGCATGACACCTGAGGGGCACAGAGGAAAGTTCAGGGGGGCCAGCGGTATGCCAGGTGGCTTGGGCTTCAGCCCAGTACAACGGGGCTCGGGGAGGGAGCACCACGTCCACCCCCGACTCACCTCTTTTTGTCTGGGTGGGAGGGGCGTAACCAAAAATTGTAACACAAAGGGGGACTCAGCTCAAAAAGTTTTAAAACGGCTGTTTTAAATTGTGCCCTCCCACTATCAACAGTTATGCATTGTCTCTGCCCAATGCAAAGTCACAACCCCCTGTTTTCACAGCCCCATATGGCTGTGCACGACAGCAATACTGGGTCCGGCTCCAATGTGTCCTTCTCAGATGATTCCTCCCTGGCACCATGCTCATTTGGGTCCCATTCAGGGGCGTCCCTAGTCAGCCGCTCTGTCCCGTCTGTACTTTGAACCAGTTCTTGGCTACATGGGCAGCGAGTGAACCGCTCCCTCAGTGAGACTAGCCTCCAGCCCGATCCCTTCTACCTGAGGCCCCCCTCGCATGGCCGGAGGAGCCCTGAGCCCCACCTCCTCCTGCAACCAGAGGAGCCCTGGCCTGCCTGCCCAAGCTCCCCTGGGGAGAGGGGGGGAAATGAGGGCGGGGCCTCAGGGTGGAGCGTGGATGATTCTAAGCCTCCCCTGGCCTACAATACCCATTGCCATGCTCGGCTGCTTTGCTAAATGAGGATCTGCTCACGATAGGCCCTCTTGTCTGAAGCTACTGGCACACACATGCCCCTGTAGGTCCTTCTCCCTTCGCCCCCTGGAATAAACAGCCCTTCCTCTCCCTCAGGACCAGGTTTTAAAGGGGCCATGCTCTCTAAACCCCAAGGGGGGGGGCGCATGCTCTCCCCCAACAAAAATAATTCTTGTTGTCCCCAGTAAGGTGGGCAACTCTAGGCAGCAGATCCCCAGCAGCAGACCCAGGTGCCCTACTGGTCAAGAGCATCCCCAGCATCCAACCCCCTGTACAGGACCCAGGCGTAAGCAGTCTGGTGTAGAAATCTCAGCTGGGATGAGGTCTGACCACCAGGGATAGGAGTCACCAGGCAGGAGTTGGACGAATGGCAAGGCCAGGTCCCATAAACAAGCATCAGGGTCAGTGTCAGACCAGGGTCGAAGATTGGAGATCAGAGACAGGACCAAGTTAGAATCAAGAGGCAGGAATAGGGCTTGAAACCAGACTGGAATGAGAGGCCAGAGATCAGGAGACAAGGCAAATTCTGGCACTGCAGCAGACTGAAGTCTGTGTGGTGGCCCAGAAACTTCCTGGGGTTAAGTAGGGGCACTTGGCCAATCAGCGGCTCACAGGGTACTGTTACTCCAGGTCTCTTGGGTGATATTTCCTGCGGTACCTACTCTCCACAGTGCTTCCTGGCTGCAGCTCTGCGTGGCTTCTGGTGACACTGTGGGAATACCAGCCACCCCAGGCTCCGCAGTCCTGGGCTCTAGTCCCTGGGTCCTTACACCCACAGGCTCCTAAATGTGGAATAGTTTCCCACAAGGCAACTTGCTCCTTCTCCCCTCCCACCCCCCACCCCCGTGGTATAAATGATCACACATCAGCACCTGCCTGGGCTGCCCTTCCTTGGAGGAACAGGTAGGCTGGCCATCAGGCATCAGCTGAGGTGCTACCACTCACCATGGAGGCAAAATGACAGGTCCCTAAGGCATGAAATCAAGGGCATGCAGGTTTAGAGTGGCCATTCGAAATACAGGGTTCTCTTCCCATATTGTCCCTTCCTCATTGGGCCCTCTGCCCTCCCTCCCCCTGCCACAGCTTTGGCAGTGGAGCCACTGGGACAGTCAGCATGGGTTCTCCACCTTCACCCTCCCTTTGTGCAATGACAAGGGGGACCGATACTGTGGGAGCCTCCCAAACAGGCTTCATCTTCACTCTCCAACAAGCTGGGCATCCAGACAGACCAGGTAGATCATCATCAGGTGCACGTCCAACTCATGGGGCTGGCAGGCTCAGAATCCATGGAAACATCCTCATTAGGGAACAGTCCCACAAGTAACAGATGATTCCAGCAGAGAGATCTGGCGGGGCTGTGACTGCCCTCTGAGCATATATAATATACTGGTAGGTCCCCAAGTTTCTCCTCTATAACATATGGGTGTGACGCCCATCAGCCAGCAACTTTGTGTTTTCCCTGATTCCAGGCCAAAACTCAATCACTAATCTCCTGTTGGGAGCTCCTGTTACCATAGGTGCCGATCCCATGGGCGCTCCGGGGCTAGAGCACCCATAAGGAAAAATTGGTGGGTGCTCTGCACCCACTGGCAGCCAAGCTTCCTCCCCACCCAGCCTCACCTCCGCCTCCTCCCCGAGCGCACCACGTCCCCGCTTCTCCTCTGAGGGCTTGCTGCCGCAAAACAAGCTCTGGGAGGGAGTGGGGAGGAGCGGGAAAGTGGCGTACTCAGGGGAGGCAGCGGGGAAGGAGTCCAATAGGGGCAGGGAAGGGGCGGAAACTTTAGGGGAAGGGGTTGGAATGGCTGCGGGGCAGTGGTGGAGTTGGGGGTGGGCCGGGGGAGGGAGGAAATCGAGCACCCACCGGCGCCAGGAGAAGTTGGCGCCTATGCCTGTTACCTCACTCACCAGTCCTAATGGGTTTTGTTCTGTTGATTCTGATGACTCAAGGCTTGTGTCGCTATCTGATATGCCTCCTTCAGTTGATCACTCAGGCAAGTCTCATACCCCAAATATGTTTCCAGTAGTGCCCCACGTGAAGAGAGACTCAGATCAACTGGCAATCGGGCTTCTCAGCCAAACATCAGCACGTATTGTACGGACCCAGTTGCATCATGCCAAGTGCAGTTATAGGCATGTACCAAGTGCTCCACATGCCAGCTCCAGTATTTCTTCTGCTGAGGCTCCAGGGTTCCCAGCATGTTTAATAATGTGCGGTTCACTCATTCTGGCAGCAGATCCTCTTGCAGATGGTAAGGGGTGGCATACTACTTTTTGATCCCCATGATCTTGCACGGTTCTTTTATTAACCAGCTCCCAAAATCCTGTCCCTGGCCTGAGTCTAGTCTCGCATGCAGCCCAAAGTGAACTAAGACATTCTCACACAGGACCTTGAAAACCATGGACGCTTTCTGATCTTTGGTGGGGTAAGCCTGGGTGTAACAAGTTTAATGGTCAGTCACCATCAAAGATATTAGCAGTACCCCAGGGGTCAGGCGCTAGCCAGAAAATCCATAATGACAAGCTTCTTGGGTGCCAAACTTGTGATGTTGACAAGAGGAGCTGCCTGCCTAGGCAGTCTTTTGTCAGATACAACTGATGCAGGTGTGAACATGATGGGCAATGTCAACCCCCCATCCCGGGCCAACAGAATCTCACCTTAACCAGGGCCTTCAACGCCTCTACTCCCAGGTACCCTATTCAACTGTGGCAGGGCTCCAACACCTCTCACCAGTACTTCTGTGATAGCACCAACTGCTTTGGGTGATGTCGCTGGGTATGCTTCTGCCCTTATTAAAAAGTCTCCTGTCCCAAACCAATAGGTGGATCCATCCCTTTAGCAAAAAGACCTCCCTTTGGGTGACTCACCCACTTAGCTTTGAGGTCCTTTCCCCTTTCCAACACATAAAGGGGATCCTTCATCTGTGAATCGGCTCACTGGGCATGCTCCATCTGTTCATCCCTCAGTCTGGGCAGCAGAGGGTCCTGTAGTCTAGTAAAACTTGAGTAGACTGTGGGTGTGGCTTCCGGTGGTACCACAGACAGTCAATCGCTCGTTCTTCATTAGCTGTGGATTTATCCTCCACATCAGATACCCACTGGCATAATGCTCTCAAATCAGGAATCCCCACATCCATCCAAGCAACGAGTAATAAGTCCTCAGTTTAAGGCTGATGAGACAAGGCATCTGCATCCATGTTTGTTGCCTGGACCAATAATGCATGGTGAAATCATAGGCAGAGTGCGCTGCTAACCACAGGCGCCCTGCTACAGATAATTTTGCTGTTCTCTTGACATACATCAAAGGGTTATCATCAGTCTTTATAATAAACTCAGCCCCATAGAGATGGACTGTGAGAGGTTCCATGACTACTTTAATGCCAGGAACTCCACTTGATGAGCAGTGTCGTTCCTTTTAAGGGCTGTGAGGCCTCGACTTACAACAGCTACTGGCTGAGATTTGCCCTTGTGTTTTTGATAAAGGACAGCTTCTAACCTAGTGTAGCATGCATCAATATGAAACATGTGGCTGAGTGGGATCAGCGTACAAGACAGGGGCTTGAGTGAGTTGTCAAATGATTTTCCAGAAAACTTCTTTGCACTCAGCAGTCCATCACTTTCTGAAAGGTGCACTCACAAAGGATTGATCCTGGTGTGGATTCCCCTTCCTATTTGTGGGGATATCCCCTGGTGAGCTCTGTGACTGGATGCATGCACGATGTGGGGAAAATTCTTTAGCAACCTGCGGTAATTGCCACAGAATCCCAGAAATGACTAATTCCTTGAAGGTCATGGGCCTTGGCCAGGTGGTTAACGCCTTCACCTTCTCCAGGTCCATGACCATATTGTCTGTAGATTCTGTGTGTCCCACACGCCTTACAAACATCTGGCAGATGATGCACTTGTCCAGGGATAAGTTGATGCCAGTCTCTTACAAAAGCTCCAGGACTTTGCATGGCCAAGCCTCATGTTCTCCTAAAGTGTGCTTAAATACCACAATGTCATTCAGGTACACCAGACACTAACAGGTGCATGTCCCCTACCATCCACACCATGAATTGTTAAAATGAGGCCGGAGCCCTGGACACCCCCCAAGGCACGTGATTAAATTGGTAAAATCCCAAGGAGCAGATGAAAGCTATCTTCTCCCAGTCCTTCTGTGCCATGGATACTTGATAGTATCCACTGCAGAGATCCAGCAACTGCCTTTCAGGCTATCCAGGTATCACGGGCCCAGGTATTATGTACTGGTTGCGGAGTGTCCCCCAGTTCAGAGTGCGATAATCAATGCACATGTGCACCTTGCCACTTTTCTTTTGCCCTACAGCAATCTGCCATCTTCGATGGCAGCGGGGGATAATCATGTTGACCCCTCTTGTAAAGGCCAGCTGTCCTACATTTGGACATGGTGCTCCACATCTTGAGCACAACTTACATTCCACTCATGCAAAGCGAAAACAGCCTTCCTTTACAGTAACTTCTCACACAGGCAGTCCTTCCACTCAGCAGGAAGAGAGGAATCCAACTGGAAACTATCCCTCTCCAAGGGTTTAGCCTCCGTCTCCTCTTGGGATGGGGGTCACCTCACTCTCCAATATGCAGCTTTTCATAAAGTATTCATTGGCAGCTCCTGCAGGTAATTGTTTCCCACCATCTCATGGAACTTCCACACCAATCTCTGAAACAGGTTTATATTTGTCCTTAGGATCCAGGGTGCACACACTCTTCTTTCTGGATCTGAGCAGACCAGCATCAACATTTCTATTTTCTGGGTTGCCCTGTGTTGTCCTTCAGAAATTGGACCTTCAAAAGGTATATCCCTGATAACGGCAGAAGTCACAACCATTTCCCAGACTGTTGGGCCGGACAGGAAGTGCAACAATAAATACCACAGGTATTCTCAGTAGCAAGAGTCATAAAGTATCATGATCTGCCATCCGCTGTCCAACAATGCCTCACACAATCATCCTTCTATATGGATGAACTCTACAGCCTGGAGTCCTATCAGCCCATTCAGGTACCCCGTCTGTGGTTTTTCCTGGGGAGCTTTGAACTTTCAGCGTTTCCCTGAAGCTCCCCAACAGTTCACTACAGTTGTTGGGATACAGCTGCATGGTCTGTCTCATTCTGGTAGTCCGAGGCATAGTGCCCAACTCTCTCTCAGTTGAAACAGAAATCTTCTTGTGGACTATCACCGCTTCGATGGTCCTCCCTTGGCAGCCCCCTACTGCTACTTTCCCCTCTTGCAGGTGGCAAGGTATGTCTTTGAGTCTTCACCATGGCCATTTCTCAGGTCAATTCGCTCAGAGCCACCACCACTGATGGGGCCTCTTCCCTTTCTTCAAGCCCTAGTAGTGTAACTCCCTGCCATCTTCAGCTGCACCACTGGGCCACCCACAATGATCACTCCTCCTCTTCAGGTCTTCTCAAATAAGATCATGGAACAGGGAGGGGTTTGGGGCCTGCTTCCACAGCCACAGTTGCCACATCATCCCATCTTGTTGGATGCCCAGAAGATCTGGTCCAACCCAGTGGAATCACTACCTGCTGCAACAAGTCCTCTAGTCTTTTGATGAAACCTGACAGACATTCACGGGGCTCCTGATAGGTGTGGTGGAAATGATAATACAGATCTTCATCGCTGCCAGTGTCGCTGTAGATGCTCTCAAGAGTGGCTAAATAGTCTTGCACCATTGCAGCCAGTTGGGAGTCTTTCAGGGTTTGGACGATTCGGATGGTAGGTCCATGCAGACTCTTGAGCACCCATATCTGCTTCTGGGCATCCGAGCATTCCCACTCTTGGACAAGGGGTACTGCAAAATCCCTCCAGGTCTTATAATCATCCTTCCCCAAAGGCAAGGGTGACACCCCTGAGAAAGAATGTAACCGCTTGTATGGTGCATTTTCATACGCTGGCTTCAATGCATCTTTGAGGGCATTCTCCAGCTCATTAGCCCACTCTAGCACTCTGGGTGCTGCAAGGGCCAGAGCACCTCCCAATGCTGAGATTAATTCCTCTGTAGTGAATCAAGTGATGCAGGCGTACCAAGAAAGGGCAGTTCTGGTCCCAGGATTTTCTAGGGTGTAACTCCCACTTGCACCTCTTTGGGAGCCTTGTCCAGATACTTCCTTGGAGTGAGTATATAGAGATACCAGGCCCTTCACTACATAGATGTAAATACAGCTGTGTATCTTCACTATCTCCAGTATTCCCACTGCATCTAGGCTCTCCTCAATTTCACTGGGTTCCATCTCTTACAGAAACCCCACCAACAGCACCTCTTTGGTTTCTGAGATTCGCATCCCTTGGCACAGGGATCTAGTAATCGCCTCTCTTTGCTTTTCTAACTAAGAGAAATCACTCAGGTGTCTCTTTGCTCCGCAAAGTAGTGCTCAGGGTGCATGATGTCCCTGCGTGCATGTGTGTACTGCACATACCCATATAGGGTCAGCAGCAGCAGGGATCAAACCTGGGACCTCTTGATCTTAATGCATGAGCTAAAAGACATTCCTCTATTAGCCAAGTCTGTAGCAGGCTCATTCAGCTCTAGCAGGCCTAGCCACCACTAATGGGGGACAGAGTGCTACACCAAGGGTGGGGAAGCACATCTCGAGCTCCAGAGACTTTCCAGTTGAAGTCCCCATATGGACCACCAGATGTAACAATAGGGCCCTCGTGTCCAAGATGGAGACTGTTCTGTGGGCAGCCCTGGACAAGAAAAGGCATGCTCTGGAATGCAGCAAAACTCCCTTCCAACGCAGGGGCATCTGCTCCAAACCCCCTGCAGTAAAAAAAACCACACACACACACATATATATTATATAAAGAAGGAAAATATTTATTTACAGAGTGATGAATGGGGAAAAACAAGAGGGGTAGAAGATAGGGAGAGAGGAAGAACAGGGTTACATCCAACATGAGGACCCACAGGGGCCAAGCCCTGCGTCTAGACTCAGAATACAGGAATCCTGGGCAGAGTTCCAGTCAGGCAGTGAGTCTTGGGTGCTCCTGGTTGTCTTCAGTGCCAGTAAACTTTCCCCAACACACCCTTCCAGTGCCCCCTTCTGCCCCACTCTGCAAACCCAGAGCAACAGCCTCCCTCCTTATTTCCAATGCAAAGTCACACGCCCACAGCCCCATACAGCTCTGGGTGACAGTAATACTGGGTCTGGCTCTGGTTTGTGCTTCTCAGGGGATTCCTCCCTGACATGGTGCTCCTCCTGGCTCCTGTCCTGGGGTGTCCCCGGTCAGCCACTCTGTCCCTCCCAGGCTTCAGACCAGTTCTCGAGTGCTTCACGACATGAAGGCCTGTTCACTGTAGGCCCTCACTCTCCTGCTCTCCCCTCCCCTCAGAACAACCAGTGCTTCCTCTCCCTCAGGATGAGGTTTTAAAGGGGTCATGCTCTCCAGGGGCGGCTCCAGGCACCAGTGCAGCAAGCGTGTGCCTGGGGCGGCAAGCCGCGGGGAAGGCCTGCCAGTCGCTGTGAGGGCGGCAGTCGGGCAGGGCCTTCAGTGGCCTGCAGGAGGTCTGCCAGTCCCATGGTTTCAGTGGCGGGTACGCCGAAGCCGCGGGACCGGCAGATCACCCGCAGAAACGTCGCCGAATCTGCGTGACCGCGGACTGCCCGCAGGCATGCCACTGAAGGCTGCCTGACTGCCGTGCTTGGGGCAGCAAAAAACAGAGCTACCCCTGATGCTCTCTAACCCCCAACATTAGCATACAGCACTAAACCCTTTTATTTTTTCTTGATTGCATCTCTCTCTCTCTTTTGCTTAGACAAAATTTGATCTTGCTGTTTTAAAAATATTCCATAAGTGCATTTATAGGGAATTCTATTTTCTGTCTGTAATTATTTATGTCACATTAAAGCAACAGAGACAAAACTCAACAGATTGAACTTTTTTCCTCATTTTTGGTCAACATTTATACTGAGTAAAGGGATTAGCAGCTGGAGAAATGAAATCTTCTCCTTATTCAGATGTAATTGCTTGTGGCAATTCAGTGCAAGCTTCCCTTGCAGTGTCTCTATAGCTATCAATAAGAATCAGAGGTAATGCAATCCTTTTGAGCTCTGCTCTGGACTGAATTTCTTCAATTTGGGCCCAAATCTGCACTCAAGTTGGTCAGCAAGTGGCATGATTGCTGTGAGCCATGTACTGTTCACTGCAGAGTGAAGCCTAAAGATCTTTTCCACAATTTTTCAAAGCATTGTAAAAGATTTAGTCATGCAACATTCATTCATTTCATTGGCTTTATGAGGAACTGTGTGGCTAAAAGTGTACTTGTGCCTAGCACTATGGACAGGGCAAGGCAGGGTAGACTATACAGAGCTGCATAAAGACCACTGTTGAAATGCTCATTGCCACCAATTCACATACACAGTAATAATAATAATAATAAAACTGATTACACACCTTTCCTACTGCTTCTTTTAGTTCGCAAAACAGTATTTCAGACTTTTATGAAGTTACACATGCCATTCAAGAGAACTGCTTTAGATTAAAAAAAAAAAAAGAGAGAGACTTGATTCTGATCTGAGAACCAAATGGTTGTTATTGATTTATTACAAAAATCAAAGCTATCTACCTTTATAATTTATAAACGTTGCAAGATTGCTGATGTACATAAAGTAAAGTAAGTTCAATTTTCATTATATTTCCACAAAGAAAATAGAAACCTTCTCAGATTGCTTAAAGGTAAACCCTTAAAAGCAAGGATATATCCAGTTAAGATATCCTTCTTTAACATACCTTAACACAACACACATACATATTCACTGCTAAACTCCACCCCACTGTAAATAAGCCACATACACCTCTGGCACGTACAGTAATATAATACACACACAACATTCCTCACAATCACACTGTAAAACATTTTTACTCCAACCTGGCAACATCAGCATGTCAGTATGCAGGTGAATTGTATGATGAGTTATTCTCCACCATACTAGCTCTGCATCACCTAAGGATTCCTCCTACATTGGAGTCAATTCCCAGATCTACTGGGTTGCCATTTGCTGGCAGAGTAGCTCCAAAGGATTGTAGTGGAACAAAGAATCAAGCCCACAATATTCTGCAATTGTCCAAGCATAGGAAGGAAGCAAGCCAACAGATCCACCACAGGTTTCACAGAAACATATGAACAATATTCCACTATTTGCAATGAAAAGACTGGGTCCAAATTCACTTGGTTAAAATACAGTATGAAAGGAGCCACAACAGTTCAGTCCAGTCATTTCCTTGCTATGCTGTGAGGAAGCGGCTGAACAAAATAGTCATACGTGATAATTTCAAGTATTTTTCTATTTTAACCTGGTAGCTCTTCTCAACTGTTTCCTGTATTTCATTAAACAAACAGCTCCAGAGTTCCAGCAACAGTAGCCTTTAATTCCAGTTAAGATCCTGGGCCAAATTAAGTCAAGCCACTAACCTTGGGAGAGCTTCTGTATCAGCCTAAACCACTCATGTTATGACCTCTTTTCTGTAGTATACTACTATTTTGAACTTCTAAGCACCTTTTCATCCATGGATCTTAAAGCACTTTTCCAAAACATTGCCTAACAAGGACTCGGCTCTCCAGGAAGGTAGATAAGAGATCATTTCACCCACCACTAAAACAGGGAGAAGCACAGCAGCTGTTCAAAAGCGTACAGCAATTCTATACGACTATTTAGCACATGGAGCATTGTGAACAACTAAAAATCTAGCAGGAAATCACTCAGAATGTAATTAACAGAAATGGAATTTGGTCAGGAAAATGGAGTTAACACCCCTATTATTACAATAAGCACTGTGGGATTTTTAATGGCCACAGTATTGACCTGTTGAAAAATTGGTCAGGATGCAGAAAAGAGAGACAAAAATGATTTGAGGGCTAGAGAAAATGTCTTACAGTGAGAGACTAAGAGCTCAATCTGTATAGTTTATCAAAAAGAAGATCAAGAGGTGACTGACTTGATCATAGTGTATAAGTACCTTCAAGGGAAGAAGTTACTAAGTATAAAGGGCTCTTTAATCTAGTGGAGAAAGGCATAACAAGAACCAGTGGCTGGAAGCTGGAGCCAGACAAATTCAAATTAGAAATCAGGCACACATTTTTAATAGTGAGGGTGATTCATCATTGGAACAAACTACCAAGGGAAGCAGTGGATTCTTCAGAGCAAGACTGGATGCCTTTGTACATCAGTCAAACACAAGTTATTGGGCTCAAAACTGAGTGAAATGTATTGGCCTGTGATATACAGGAAGTCAGACTATATAATCTAATGGTCCCGTCTGGATTTAAACTCTATGAATGAATGGCCTCATCAGTTTTACCTCTAATCCATAAGAGCAAGTACATCTAGCAGCATACAGTGCAGGCAGTGGTTCAGTACCAAATAAGATTGGGGAGAGTGGGGGAAAACACACACATCGCTGAATCATCAGTAGTGCTTTCTGAAACCACCTGTGAGTTTCTTTAAGGTCAGCCATTCAAGTACTGGTGCACCCCAACATTGCTTAACTTGAGAGAGTGGCGGGGGGAATGTCTGCACTGCAAGTGAAGGCATGATCATAGCAGGGGTAAGTATAGCCTGTCAGTTTTAGTCAGGCTAGTGTGGATGACAACAACGTGCAAATGTGTCAGCACAGGCTTCAATACAGGCTAGTAGTGCAAGTACAGCCCTCCAGCAACCATGGGTATGTACTCTGGTTGGTAGCCCATGCCACTGCATGTATGCTGCTATCCTTACCTGTGCTAGCTAAATTAAAGCTAGCATGGTTATGCCTACCTGGGTTACCTGTATAAACAGACGCTAATACAGGCTGCCTGAGGGATTCTGTTCCAGTCCTTTTCTTTTGAGGGAAGTCAGCTGGCTACCTGTTGCAGACATTGTCTCTAGTTGGTGCTCCTTTAAGCCCTTTCAAGATAAACACAGTCCTTAACATTTAACTTCAAAGCCAAAAGCTCTCAGGTCCTTCCAATATAGGGATTTCTTTGTCAGCAGAGTTTGTTAGGACTTGCACTTTCAAAGCACTAATTGGACTAAATACTCCATTCAATGCTGTACTTTAAATTTGCCTTTAATATCTTATCAGGAATAGGCATGCTGTTTCTATGTGCTTCCCTCAGTGAAACAGGCTGTTACCTTCAGGGGCTCCACTATATGGTCAGTTTTCTTCAAACATCTCTCTAACATGTTCATTTTGTTTGATATCCCCTATATTTAAACTTTGAGACACAGAAGTACACTGAAACAAGTAATATTTGCCAGCAATTAGTTCTGTGAGAGCTGTAGTAGAGCAAGGTTCTCAAAGTTTTTCTTTCTGAGCACGCCCCCACCCGCCCGCGCAACTTGCTATAAAAACTCCAAGGCCCAGCTATGCCACAACTACTGTTTTTCTGCATTTAAAAGCCAGGGCGGGCATTAGGGGGTAGCAAGCAGGGCAATTGCCCAGGGCCCTACACCACAGGAGGCCCCGCGAAGCTAAGTTGCTCAGGCTTTGGCTTCAGCCCCGGGTGATGGGGCTTGTGGCCCCGAGGTGCAGTCCTGCATGGTGGGGCTTTGGCTTTCTGGCCTAGTGAGTCTAACACCAGTCATGCTTGGAGGACCCCCTGAAACCAGCTCACAGCCCCCCCGGGGGCCCCCAAACCCCAGTTGAGAACCACTGGGGAGGACAGTAGCACCGTAGATGCAGGGAAAGCTTCAGCAACTGCATTAACTACATGGACCTTGAAGAAGTCTGGCCTGTCACTCTTGCTCTTTGGCATTATTCCAGCAGCACTAGATAAAGTCCACGTTTAAATGCTTCGAGACCGCACAAACGACATGTACATGCACACACGTGCACATACGTGCAAAAAGAATAGCAGAAAAAGAAGGAACAGCAAAGAAACCTAGAAGAGCGGCACAGTTTAGGCTCCCCCTTATTTATCTATCTTTTAAAAATCCAATTGTATACCTGCTGCCTGGTCCAAAGTCCTGAAACAGCTCCTCTTCTTGGTAAAAGCAGATTTAACTGCCCCACCCTCCCTCCTCTCTGTGTCTCATGCACATGTACCACAAGCACAAAGAGGCTGATTTTCCACTTGTTCAGATGAACTCAAAACTTAGGTCTGCTCTACATTTTAAATTTAGGTCAACATAGCTACGTTGATCATGGTGTGTGAAAAATCCGCCCCCCTGAGTGACATAGGTCTGCTGACCTAATCCCCAGTGTAAACAAAACAAGGTCAACAGAAGAATGCTTCCATCAACCTAGCTACTGTTGCTCAGAAAAGTGGTGTTCCTACACCGACAGAAAACCCGTCCATCACTGTATGCTGTATCTACCCTACAGGGTTACGCCAGCATACACCTAGGGTATAGTCCCTGGAGAGTAAACATATCCTGAATTACTGCATGCCAAGGAAACAAGGCCAGCACAAAATCGGCCTGAGAGACACTGTATCACTAGTACTGTAGATAAATCCCCTTGGGCAGAAAAAGGCCCTTGCAGCCTGGCAAGACTTGCTAGTACCTGTGTATTCCGATATTCAGCCACACACCCAACCCAGAAAACCAGCAGATCTCATTTCCAGGGACAAAGCAGCTGACAATCCAAAAGCAAAAAAAACCCAAACACAGAGCAGAAATAGAGTACAAGAAAGCAGAGCCATTTGGATTCTAGCACATGTACATCGCCATCGTGAAAACTGTTAAACTCAAGCATTATAACTGGCTAGTAGAAGCATGTAAGAACCTCTCCTGCCTATATGTACAGCAATGATCTCCATTTTTAATCTGATAAAGTTCCTCCTCAACTCACTGAACTCAATCTACTCCAGCCTTGTGCCCATTTGAGGCCAAAGATAACTTTCATTGCACAGAAGATGTCTGAGCACATGAGATTTCTAAAACAAACAATAGTAACAGACACTTAACTATAGTAGGTCTTCAACTCAACTAATATTAATCTTTTCTCCACTTTGAAGGCGTTTAAAGCAAGCATTTAAAACACAAGTGTGTGAGAACTGTCTATTCACGACAAGCAAAATTTTAATTGTTTCTCTGACCTGCCAAAATATGACACACATGCCATAATTTATGAGAGTTACAAAGAGAGGCATTTCGAGTGGAAAAAAAAAGACACATTTGTTTAATTTCATTGAAATCCACTGCATGAGAAGGTCTTTTCAGAGAGAGAGAGAGAAAGGAAAAATTAAAAATATTTTGCTAAACACTATTGTCTGTCTTCCTTAAATAGGGTCAGCAGGTATGCATACACAAGTAAGATGGTGAAGTAAGTCATTTGGAGTAAGGAATTTGAAGAACGGCTAGCCAAAAACTCCAAAGGTAATAACAAAATGTTTTTTAAGTACATCAGAAGCAGGAAGCCTGCTAAACAACCAGTGGGGCCCCTTGATGATCGAGATACAAAAGGAGCGCTTAAAGACGATAAAGTCATTGCGGAGAAATTAAATGGATTCTTTGCTTCAGTCTTCATGGCTGAGGATGTTAGGGAGATTCCCAAACCTGAGCTGGCTTTTGTAGGTGACAAATCTGAGGAACTGTCACGGATTGATGTGTCACAAGAGGAGATTTTGGAATTAATTGATAAACTTAACATTAACAAGTCACCAGGACCAGATGACATTCACCCAAGAGTTCTGAAAGAACTCAAATGTGAAGTTGCGGAACTGTTAACTAAGATTTGTAACCTGTCCTTTAAATCGGCTGATGTACCAATGACTGGAAGTTAGCTAATGTAACGCCAATATTTAAAAAGGGCTCTAGAGGTGATCCCGGCAATTACAGACCAGTAAGTCTAACGTCTGTACTGGGCAAATTAGTCGAAACAATAGTTAAGAATAAAATTGTCCGACACATAGAAAAACAAACTGTTGAGCAATAGTCAACATGGTTTCTGTAAAGGGAAATCGTGTCTTACTAATCTATTAGAATTCTTTGAAGGGTCAACAAACATGTGGACAAGGGGGATCCAGTGGACATAGTGTACTTAGATTTCCAGAAAGCCTTTGACAAGGTCCCTCACCAAAGGCTCTTATGTAAATTAAGCTGCCATGGGATAAAAGGGAAGGTCCTTTCATGGATTGAGAACTGGTTAAAAGACAGGGAACAAAGGGTAGGAATAAATGGTAAATTCTCAGAATGGAGAGGGGTAACCAGTGGTGTTCCCCAAGGGTCAGTCCTTGGACCAATCCTATTCAACTTATACATAAATGAACTGGAGAAAGGGGTAAACAGTGAGATGTCAAAGTTTGCAGATGATACTAAACTGCTAAAGATAGTTAAGTCCAAAGCAGACTGTGAAGAACTTCAAAAAGATCTCACAAAACTAAGTGATTGGGCAACAAAATGGCAAATGAAATTTAATGTGGATAAATGTAAAGTAACGCACATTGGAAAAAATAACCCCAACTATACATACAATATGATGGGGGCTAATTTAGCTACAACAAGTCAGGAAAAAGATCTTGGAGTCATCGTGGATAGTTCTCTGAAAATGTCCACGCAGTGTACAGAGGCGGTCAAAAAAGCAAACAGGATGTTAGGAATCATTAAAAAGGGGATAGAGAATAAGACTGAGAATATATTATTGCCCTTATATAAATTGATGGTACACCCTCGTCTCGAATACTACGTACAGATGTGGTCTCCTCATCTCAAAAAAGATATACTGGCACTAGAAAAGGTTCAGAAAAGGGCAACTAAAATGATTAGGGGTTTGGAACGGGTCCCATATGAGGAGAGATTAAAGAGGCTAGGACTCTTCAGCTTGGAAAAGAGGAGACTAAGGGGGGATATGATAGAGGTATATAAAATCATGAGTGATGTGGAGAAAGTGGATAAGGAAAAGTTATTTACTTATTCCCATAATACAAGAGCTAGGGGTCATCAAATGAAATTAATAGGCAGCAGGTTTAAAACAAATAAAAGGAAGTTCTTCTTCACGCAGCGCACAGTCAACTTGTGGAACTCCTTACCTGAGAAGGTTGTGAAGGCTAGGACTATAACAGAGTTTAAAAGAGAACTGGATAAATTCATGGTGGTTAAGTCCATTAATGGCTATTAGCCAGGACGGGTAAGGAATGGTGTCCCTAGCCTCTGTCCGTCAGAGGATGGAGATGGATAGCAGGAGAGAGATCACTTGATCATTGCCTGTTAGGTTCACTCCCTCTGGGGCACCTGGCATTGGCCACTGTCGGTAGACAGGATACTGGGCTAGATGGACCTTTGGTCTGACCCGGTACGGCCTTTCTTATGTTCTTATCATTATACTGCAGAAAAATCAGACTTGTGTGACAAGTAAACTATGTAATGCAAGAGAATGCTTGACTTTCTATGGCGCATTGCTATTTTACCTGGTAACTGCATTTAGTTTTTCCTCTCAAAGCCCACATTTCAGTCCAGCTAGTTACCCAAACTGAAACATTAGATGGATTATCCTTTAGTCAGTATATACCTAGACATACAATTAAGTCCGTTAGTCTGTGAACAGATGATACACAACAATCAGATAGGCTTAATGGCCTCTCCTCCTTAAGAGCACTAGTTTGTCTTTGTTGTTTTAGTACAAAGTTGAGGGCTCTAACAAAACAATGTTTAGGAAAAGCCACATTGCATTTGGCTATATGTAGTGTAGCTAGAATGTCATAAATAAGAATAGCAGTTTTCAACGCAGTCAATCTGTAGGCTAAAACATGTATTAAAGATATAATTATAAATAACTGCCATACATAAACTTCAATGTATACAGACCTTTTTCCAGTTACAATAATCTTAAATATAATAGTGGGGTGGGGGGAAGATCTACATTATCTGTGAATTGTTCTATGCATGGCTCCATAAAACCTAATGCTATTTTAATACTTAACAGTGGACATTGCACTTAGGCTGTCACAAGTGATACACTGGTTGCAGTCATATGGCTGTGGTCCATAAACAGACACAAAAGAGCTCAGTACAACCATTAGAGAAAAAAAGCTGTAACTAATTTTGAAAGGCATGTAGCTACTGGCAAGAAGAAACAACGATTGCTGAAATGTTAAGAACCAAAATTGAATCTTTTCATATCTGTGCTCTTGTTAACAATCATCGTTTAAGCCTGAGAACACAGCCTGCAAAGAAAATTCTTTACACTTCCCCATTTGTTCTCAATTTTTCATTTTAACAGGAAAAAAAATATCTTTAAATCCCACTAAGATGTGCAAATGTTATAAAGGACAAGCTATCTAAAGACATAAACAGAGCTGTGTGAAAAAATTCTCCCCTGGCAGCAAGATCAGTGAAAATAAAATCATTTTCTGTAATCACATTTCGAAGTTTTCCTGGTTTATGTCAAAATGAAAGGCAAGCCTTTGCACAAACTTCCCCAGTGACATTTTGAAGCGTTCATGGTGAAAAAGCTGTGGTTCCCAGGGAACAATTACAAAATTATACACTGTAGCAAATTTCTGAACTTAAAAAAAAATCCATTTTCATACTTGAATATTCAAACACTAATATTTTGCAATACTAATGGGAGAAGAAAAAATCCTACTTGCCCAAAGTAGAGCTGCAGCCATGCACAAACCACCCGTTTTACCAGAGTTTGAAGTAGTAATTTCAACTACTTACTTTTATAATTAACTAGCTCTGAAAAGGGTAATTGGCTAATTAAAACATGTGTTTTCTCACTTTTTTCCTTCTTGTATACTGTATTTTGCTTTTCTACCTGCTGTCAGTCTGTTGTCTGTGAGCGTTCTTGTATGCCAAAAGCTAAGAAGGGCTGTTTAGATCTGTTCTATGTAGCTTTATGTGACAAAGCTCTAACTAATACTGGAATGTTTTTAATAATTGGATCCTTCCTACCCACCAAATGCTTTATAAAGTGACTGCCTGGTCTGTATCAAAACACAAAGGGTTTCATAATGAGAGACTTAAGAAGCGCTGGGTAAACAGGAATAGGTAGTTTTACCTTAATAATGTGGAATAAAATTAAAACCTTTACACAATTAATGCAGAGCCAGATATCATCTGAAACATTTGGGTGAACAAGTCCGGTGAAGGCAGCACTCTCTTCTGCGTGGAATGAAGGGAGCATTTGCTCGACTCAGGCTAAACAGTCACCCATGGAGTGCTACTAACATCAACCATGCAAGAATCCAGCTCTTTCCAGGCCAGGTGCTGTTGCATGTCCTCCAAGCAGGGGAGCGGGAGGAGGAGGAGTCCTACTCAAAGATGCAGCTGCCAACGCTCACGGGCTCCATCCTGCAGTGTTAGACAAGATGCAGCTGGAGCAAGATCCCAGCTGCCTGGCACTGATCTGACGGCCGATCCAGAGAAGGGAAACAGCTTTACACTGCACCTCTCTCCTGCTCCTACCCCAGTGGGAGAGGGAACGTCGCCCAAATAAAGAGGGCAAAAGGCCAGGCCGGGAGGTTGCTAAAGACGAGGTCCCTGCCCGTTTCTCTACCCCCCCCCCCGGGGGGAGATGGTTATATAATGCCGGGAACGTGCAACAAGCGCACCTAGCTGCTCTGGCACAGGCGCCTCGGGCAGGTTGCGCGCAGCGATCGCATCCTGCCGGTTAGCCAGAGCAAAGGCTGCTGCTACCTCGGGCGCAAAGTCCACCACAAACGCCGCTCTCCGGCGCGGTGCCACCCCGGGCCGCTCTTCTAATGCCACGAGAGAAGCGCAGCCAGCCAGTCCCGGAGCCCAGCGGCGGCTCCACGTGCCGCCCTCGCTGCGGCGCGCAAGGGGATGGCGAGGGGCTGCAGCCTGCGCTGCGCAGTCCCGCGGGCACCCCCTGCGCTGCGCCTCAGTGGCACCAGCTGACCCTTGGCCAGCTCCAGGCAGCGCCCTGAGCTCCCGCCTGCCCGCCGCGGGGATGCCTTACGCTGCCCTCGCCCCCCTGACAAGGCGCCCACTTACCCCACGGCTCTGAGCGGGCGCGGGTCCCCCCAGCCTGGCAGCCACCCGGGAGCCGACGCACGCAGGGAAACCCAGCCACCGCGAGCCGGGCGCCGCCGCTCCGCCCCCGCTGGGCTGGCATTGGTGAGCGGCCCGGCGCCCGCCCCCATAGGCTGTGCGGGGAGGGCCCCGCCCTGGCTCCCGTCGGGTGTGAGGTAATGAATTAGCGCGCCCAGAGCCGCTGCCTTAAATGGCTGGTTGCAGGCCGGAGTGCCCGGCCATCGCGCCTGTTATTTATACCCTCGCGCGCCTCCCCGGCGCTGCCGCTGCGCCCGGGGCCCGGCGGCAGGTGCCCGGGCAGGTAGGGGGCAGGCAGCGAGCAAGAGGCCAATCACAGCGCCGAGGGGCGGCGGCTCTGCTGCGGGAAGGCTGGAGCTCGGAGCCTGGCTGCGCTTTGCGTCCTGGCCCGCATTGCATCGGCGCCCCCCGGGAACGAGCCTCGCTGCTCCTGCGCCCCCCTCCCCCCGCCCCATCCATCCTTGCAGAGCGGGCCACGTCGCTCTGGGGCCGGCCAATTCTTGGTCCCGCTCTCCCACATTCCACGGCCTCACTGGACCCTGGTTAGCTGCTGCTGCTCCCAGCGCCTTGGAAATCTGACCCTGGATGCCCCCGGTATCCCAGCACCACAAAAACCGGGACCTGGCCTCGGGAGCCTGGCCGAGTTTGGCCCCAAATGCAGAAATGGTACCATCAATATCGAGAACAAGTGTTGCTTCTACTGTTCCTCTGAAAATCACCAGACACACACGCACCCAGCACATTTTGGTACCTGGAAGGTGGGGAAAGGGCTACTCTGGAGTTTGTGTCCTGGGATCACGATTTTTAAGCTGCAGCAGAAGCAGCTAAACACATTTAAGCAGTGGAAGTTATGAGACTAGGACCAAAAATTGGCAGGATCCAGGTGCCACATCCTGGATTTTGTGGTACTGCTGTACTGGGATGCAGCAGTGGGTGACTTCACTTGTTTTTTCTTTTTGACAGTACAGTTTAAGGACTTTGGTCCAAAATTTGGCAGGATCCAGGTAGATCTAGCCTGTACCTCTCTTCCTCATATTATGAGCACAGGAAACCTAGTCTCAGAGGCACTAGCTAGGGGTAAGGAGAGGTCATATATCATAGGCGTGGTTAAACAACAAAAAGTTACTCATGGAGGAGCATCCTGGAGCCCTTAAATGCAAAGGCAAGAAAAGGGGCAAGTATAGAGCAAGTCTACATAATAAGGATACTCAGCCATATGGTCCCTATAGTCTATAGAAATGCCATTGAATAGCAGAAAGGCATGATATGGGCTACACATAGCATCCTTGAAATCACCACTTGAAGGAGGTGTTCTCTTAATGCTTAATAAAACCCCAGAAGACTGTGCACTGCTGATCAAAGTTCTCTTCCCTACCAGGCAGGTTGGCTGATAATTTCTCCAAGAATGCATTGTAGTTCCTTTGATAGACGGGTGACCAGACTCTTGGACAGGCAGGAGTTGAAGTAAGGTGGCAGGGGAGATTAGAACAGCTCTCCCTTCTCCACTAAAATCCAGTTTGGGTAAGCAGTGCTGCCTCACAGCTCCAGCTCCCCCTCAGCTAGTACTGTGAGAGCTCCCCCTCCTGGTTCAATCTGCTTTAACCACTGGGTATAGATTGCTAGAACTGGGACATAAAATGAGCCAGTAAACCCTCATTCTGCTCTCAAAAGTTTTCTTCCACTTTTTAGAAGACTGAAAGTGGAACCTCAGGTCTAATAAAAGGGAGGTTATGATTCTTAGTAATGCTGAGAACCTGCCTTCAGCAAGGGAAAGTAATGCTATTGCAGTCAAGGCAGTAATTCTCTAGATCTGTGCCAGATCAAGATCCTATTAGCTTCAAGCCAGTCTCCCTCCTCTAGATTTTGTTACTTGATTGACTTTGTGGTTGATCCTATCCCTATTCCCAGTCTGGTGTTCTGGTAAATTATATTTCTCGAATAGGACTTTCCGCAGCATGCAGAGATCTATGGCCTCAACTTCTAGGATCAACCATATAAGTGTAGTGCTTGGGACAGATTAAGCCCTGGCATAAATTAATGCCAGGTATGAATTTGATCCAGCCTATATACTTGAACCCACATTAAGAACCCACTTTATTTCATCTTATTACAGTTGAGTAGTTCCTTGTCCTTGAAACCTTTTAAAACAAAAATAAACTTACTTTTTGACCATACTTTGAAAACTCCCACCCACAAATATGAAGGATCCTAGGAATTGCCATGCAAGGTAACCTCCCTCCTTTCACAAAGCAAATGTTAAGAGTATTTGCTATTGAAGGGTGTGCCACCAGACAGTTTTTAACTGAGGAAGATAGGTGAGTCATCAATAGGAGCGTGATCAAGGGTACCTCAAGGCAAACATGTTCTGCCAGTCTAATCCTTGCTAGCCCCCACTCCTCTCTTAACCATCTAGCCAGATAGCTAACCCTCAAGGGACAGAAACCTTACAATAATATTAATAATAAAATAGATAGGAGCAGGTTAAGGCTCTATTCTCCTGCTGTAACCCAAATTTGCTAATCTGGACACTGATCTTCTGCCCCCTCCAAAAAAATATAGAAAATTTCAGAAAATCCATTTCAAGGGATATCTCAAAGTTTGCTGCAAGAAGTGACATAATCATGGCATCATTTCCCCACTAAACAGATTAAATCCTCGCATCCTTGAAGCCAGAAGATTAGACTATCTTTCTGAATCTAGAACTGTCATTTATTATGTAGTCCTTTAGATTTAGAATATAAGAAGGATGGTATCCTAGGCTTTATGTGCCTTTGACATTTCTTAAAAAACTCAAATCAAAGCATAAAGATAAATCCAGCAGCAAACTCATGTATCTTTATTATGGTTTCCTGCAGCACCCATAAAGTTAGCATCCAAATATGTTCCAGTTAAATTAAATCTACATGGCGAGGTCCCTAAAATGTCAGTGAGTTTTCTGTTCTCCCTCCCTGCATAAGGTAGGAACAACTCTTCCCTATTCAGGGAAGAAAGTATTTAGTTAGTTTCATGCTAATTTGGGTGGAAATGCTTTGTCAAAGAGGGGGATCTTGCAGCAAGCCCTGAAAGCGGTCAGACTCTGGATTAGTCTGATCCCCTCTAGAAGTTTATTCCATAGCCAAAATTCCATGACCACAAATCTTTATCTCCATCTCTCACCAGCTTCAGCCTGGACTTTGTAAGATACATTTTCCCAGAGGAGCACAGCTGAGTTTGTAGGCCACAAATGTAGCTGGAGGATGAATGTTTTCTCTGATACATCATTCATTGGCCCTTGCACAAATCAAGATACCTGAACCTGATGGTTCATTGGTCTGACCTAGTATTTTAAAATCTATTTTCCTCTTCTAAATAATCTTTGGAAATATAAATGGCATGGGTAGGTAAATTTATAGTGAAGGTTGCCTAAGTATTTCTATTAAAAAGGGTAATTTTCCGCTGCTTATAACTTTCTCCAAGTTTTACCTTTACAGCTAAAATTTGTGATGCGTGAGTCGGGGAGCAAATGTTTTTGTGCAAGTTCCATCAAAATGGTTGAGACATTTTAAATCACAGAGGAAGTGAAAAACAAATATGTAGTTCTTCTGCTAAGAAAATGTGTTGCAATCAGTTTCTGAAAACTTCTAGCACCTCTAGCAATGGTGATATAAACTTGGAAATTATCAGAAACATTCCCCTGGGTTTATGCATTTTTCACTGATCTGGTGAAAATTGGATATGTTGTGGCCAAGTTGTAAGGGTTTTTAAACATGTACTCTGGACTATGTTAAATGGTAAAGCTAACAGTTTGCAATACACGTGCATACACACATAAACTGAATGGGAATTTCTATTGAATAGTGTCTGAGGATTCCGGTAGATGTCCACACAAAACAAAATGGAATAGAATTGCAGTTTTCGTAAGCAGGGGGATTTGGAGCATCAAAAGTACTTCATATTGGGACTGGAACTTCCGTTGTCTTTGTACAGCAGCTAGCACAAGGAGGCCCTGCTCATAATTGGAACCTTAGTAGTACTGCGATACAAATAAGTAATTAATTAATAATAACAGTGCATATGGGGAAGGTGGAGTTGTGAAGAAGTCCTGCCTTTTTCTATATGGTATAGAAAAAGTACTTGAGTAATATGAGGATGACACTCCTCCCTTATCTCCCATTGGTCTGGTTGGGTGAGGATATATTCATTAATGTTGGTGAGACACTCAGATACTACCCTGATGGATACTACAGAAAAGCCTATAGAGAAAATTTTCTCATTCAGGGGAGAACTTGGCTGTTGTGCAGAGTACAAAACCAGCCACTGAATAATGAGAATAAAAATAAATATTGAACAGCTGCCTCATTCACTGAGCATTGTTCATCTGAATATGGCAGGCATCCTTTGGGGGAAAAAAATAACATGGTTATGTAATTAAAGATTGTAGGTGGAATTTCAAAAGCACCTACTGAATTAGGAGCATATGACTTTCCATGGGATTTGTACAAGTCAGTTAGGCATTTTGAAAATCAGACCCTGTATCATATTTCACAAAGGTTAATAGTTAAGTTTGCACCAGCTACTTTAACTTTGTAATTTTTTGATTTCTGAGTGCTTCACTTTGCAACCTTAAAAATCTTTTCATGCAGCTTTTTGGTAGTGAATTAGATCTGATTCATTACACACACACACATAACTATGCCCTCACCTTTTAGTTTACTCTGAGTTAATGTTTTGCAGGTATCAAACTACTATCAGCTAGAAAGAAGCAAGCCATAAATGTCTTTTCCCCTGCAGTCCTATTCCTGGAAAGAGAAATAGCAGCCCTCGAATTTGCCAAGCCAATAGAGAACTGCAAGGGGAGAGTGAACATCAGTGTAAGTCCCCTGGCCAGAACTTAGGCATCAGCTGTATTAGGACAATAGACAGAACCTGGACAAATATGTGGGGTATTCATATGCAAATGAGCACACCAAGCTTCCCACAGCAGTTGCCATAGTGGAGACATTCATTCAGTAACCTTGCTCCAGCAGTGACCTATATGTGATGCTTCAAAAGGAAAAAAGAAAATAATTGCACTTTCCCAAATATACCAGGATTTCTCATAGAGGAAAAAAGTGTCTTTCTGGTCCACTGTGAGCAATTGGCTACTATACCGTGAAGCAATTGAAGAGTGGGTCACTGTGATTACTGCCTTTTTATTCAATATCTTAGCCTAAAATAATCTGTTTTTAAGATACATACAAAAAGTGTTCTTTCCAATTCCACTAATTTCTTTTTCTCAAATCTCACGGATTTTCCTTGGCAGTGGATTCCACAGATGTTCCTATATGCTGTGTGAATTAGTATCCTTTCAATTTGGTACATTTGGTAGCAGACAATTGTTATTAAGTGCTCCTTGTTCTCATGAGATGGAATGAAGTGGATGGAAATACTTTTAAACTAAATCATTCATTGTTTTGTGAGCTGCTATCTTGTCACATCTTACTTTTTTTCTTTTTAAGATATCCCACAACCACCTGCAGAACTCTTAGCTAAGCTGTTCTGTACCTTTGGCTACTTCTCAATGTTCTTTTTCAGGTAAAACAAATAGAGCTTTGTTAGGGCTCATCCCTTCAGCATGAATGAACACTGATACAGCAAGTGGGCTTATTGTAGATGAAAATAGATACACAGGAGGTGAAATCCCCATTGAAGTCTGTGGGAGTTAGTGACCAGATGTCCCGATTTTATAGGGACAGTCCCGATTTTGGGGTCTTTTTCTTATGTAACCCTTCTGCCCATCTAAGTTGGCAGCAACAAGGGCTGGGTTCTGTATCTAGGGGTTCCATTTCAATAACGCAATGCAAAACCGGCTCAAGCCCCCACCCAGTGACCTGGGACAATTACATACCACCCCCTGGGCACCTTTAAGAGGCAATACTTCCCCTCTCGCAAGCACAGAGTCTGAGTGTAGCAGAAAATGTTTAATAACATGAGGTAAACGACATCAGCATTAAATTGGAAAAAACACCACAAACAGGATTCCTAACACAAACCATGAGCAAAAGACCCACCCCAGCAAATTGGGCCGTGTCCTTTCCCTTTGGTTCTTGAATCCAGTAACCCAAAAATCACCCAGAGTCCCCAAAGTCCAACACCCCCAAAGTCTCTTGGGTCCAGCAACCACCCAAAGTCCCAAAAGTGCAACAACCCCCGAAGTCTCTGTCCCTGGTCAGTGCAGCCCCAGAATAAAAGGGGGGCACGCAGGGTGTTAAGGGGCACCTTACGTGATCTGAGGCCGACTGGCCGTCTCTCCGTGGGGTTCCGTCGCAGCCTTCACCACGAGCCAGTCCACTTCCTGCCGTCCCACAAACTGCTCTGCTCTACGAGCTGCTCCGCTCCACTCCCCGACCTGTGAGCCGCTCCAGCCATCCCCGCAAACAGTTCCACTTGCTGTTCCTTAGGCCACTCCAACTGTCCCCGCAAGGCTCTACGTCGCTCGCTGCTCCTCCAGCTGTCGCCGCAAACTGCTCTGCCAGCCGCTTAGCAATATAGTTTCAGGCTCCCCCACTAGTTAACACAGCACTCAGTGATCTCAGCTCTTAGTAACTTTAGCTCTTTTGTGATTTCAGCTCATAGCAGGGGAGCCCCAGTGCACCCTTGGCCCAAAGTGAATTCAGCTCAGCAACCTGTAACTAGACTCCTAATGGAATCAAAGTTAGCTCTGACATTCAAGGGGGGGAAGGGAGGGAGAGGTGCAATTGGTGTGCCAGGCCCCCAAAAGGTGCCCACACCATCAGGTACAAATACCTGTCCCCATCCTCTCTCAATTCACTGGGTTGTGGAACCCATGTCCGTTGTCTAGCGAATGTTACTTAGGTGATGGTGAGATCCTCTGTCATAAAACAGTTTCATTGTCCTTGATTCACATAATCAGGGTAACAAAACTGTATTCCTCCTGCCCCAATAACAGAGAAACTGGGGATCCCACTCCATCCAAAGTAACCACTATCAGTTGCTGTTGTCTCATGCCAGGTGGGTGGGTGTGCCTATGCAAACAAGATCAGCCCCTGGAGTTCTTTTCCACACTCGCCATAATTCACCACCAGATGTCAGGGTAGAGCTCATCCTGACTCTGCTTACACTTATATAGGCTCCTATTACCCCCCACCCCTGTCCTGATTTTTCACACTTGCTGTCTGGTCACCCTAGTGGGAGTAGTGCCATTGACTTCAGTGAAGCCAGGATTTCATCCTCAATATGTAGCCACCCCTTACCTCCACATTTGTGGAATGCTTTACCACGTTTTAGCATGTGTAACTTTATGGAGTGTAAGTAGGTTAATGACATTACAAACCTATATGGGCTAGGTACATTTACTACAGTGACATTTTATTTCAGTGGTGTATATTGCTATTAAATGTAAGCCAGAGGAAATCCAAAGTATTAAAAACTGATTTAATCTTTTACCACAAAGTATCCTTCTCAGAGAGTCAACGGTTCCATGTAATAAGAATCGGAATTCTGTACAGAATAACATTTATCCACATGTTGAAGACCTTCTAATACATTACAGCATTATTTGATTTAGGCCAAATGTTCAAATGTTGATTCCTGAAGTGGGATTTTCAAAAGGTATCCAACTAAGCACCGATCTGCCTCTTTAGGTGCCTAAATACCTTTAAATATCTGGCCTCACGATCCTAGATTTAGACTCCTAAATAAATGGCCAGATTTTCAGGGATGCTGTGCAGTGACCTGACTAGGCTAGGTTAGGCTATGCTAACTGTGAGGAGTGGCAGAGGCAAACCAAGACAAAAGCAATAATTTTACATTTTTAGAACTTTTGTAAGGGGAAAACCCCCAAATTGTACCAGAAGCATAAATAATATTACCAAAGACTGGCTGACTTTTAATAATAAACTATGGTCTAGGTTTAATGGATCCTGCCTTAGCATAGAGGGCTGGACTTGTTGACTTTCAAGGTTCCTTCTAGTCCTAACTTTCTATGATTCTGTGCTGTGCAGTTAGTACCATGTGCATTATTATTAACATGAACAAAAGAAATTACTCTACAACATACTGTGTCACTTCAGAGAAGAATCAACTTTTCTTCTCCTTGGCTGGAAGGTACCGTACACTCATTTGCACCAGGATCCACATCGAAGTAGCAGAGCTTCAGCAGGTTGCAATGTACCACTTTGGTCACAGCCATATCAGACTCCATCTGTATTCTGTAGACTGGTAACTCAGGATAGGGAACTACAGGGTCCATCTGCTGTCTATCTTATTGCACCTCTGTCATCTCAGCAACACCCGCTCTCCAGCCATCATTTTTTTTGTTCATCATTGTTCCTTTTCTTGTTGTTTTGCTTTCTTTAGGTATTGAGTTACTTTTGTTCCAACTTCCCTCATTCTCTTATGATGTTCTTCAGCCCATTTGGCTACCTCTCTCCTTTCTTTATATCGAGGCTCATTTGTCACTCCAAATAGCATGTCCTGAGGCAACATGCCATGTCTGCCAAACATGAGATAATATGGAGTATACTCGGTGGAAGACTGTTTTGTATTGTTGTACACATACATCAGCTCAGGGAGCAATTCAGGCCAGTCCATGTTATGGTCCTCCTATAGGCTTCTGATCATATGGATGATAGGTTGGTTCATGTGTTCACACAAGCCATTAGTTTGGGGATGATATGCAGTGGTTCTGAGTTTGTGACTCCCATACATGCTGCACAATTCATGGAACAACTGTGACTCAAAAGCAGGTCCGTGATCAGTCTACACCTGCACTGGATACCTATAGTGCTGCACAAAATGTCTCCAGAAGACTTTTGCCGTGGTTTTGGTGGTCATGTCCCCTTACCGGAACAGCTACTGCAAACTTGATGTCATGATCTATCATCACTAATACATAGGATGGTCCACTTCTGCTGGGTTCCAATGTTAAGTGATCCCGCGCTACCAGTTCTAATGGTGCATTACTTTCCAGAGAGGTTAATAGTGCATTGGCTGCGCTGCTGTCCTTCACACTGCAGATTTGACAGTTTTCACACCACTGAACAATGTTATCTTTCACCCCTACCCCTACCCCTACTCCTAAAGTTCAGCTCAGTTTGTCAGCATCCAAAATGCCCAGAAGAATTATGGTATGCTTCCAATACCATTTTTGAATTTGCTTGTGATGCTGTATGGAATTTGGGTGACCATTTATAATATTATTGATACCAACATTACAACATAGCATATCTTGTAAGATTCATTGCAATGTAAGGTATCAGTGGAAAAGCTATGATTTGCTAAGCATGATAATCTTTTTATATGTATTATCTTTGTATTGTAAGTTATGAATATGTATAGTATATTGATATCTCAAACTTGTGCTATGTTTCTGGGTGATACCTCAGACAGATTGGCATCAACATTATCTAGCCTGTTGGATTGCCCATCAAGGGTAATCAGCTGACAATGAACCTATTAAAAGAAGCCAGGGGCTACACCTATGAGTCAGCAGAACGTGTAGGGACATGTTGGTGGATAGGGGACTCCAAGTGCTTTTCCATGCCCATGTTCTGTGAGCTTGAGTTTGGGACAAAGAATTTACAAGCCGCATGGCAAGGATATAAAAAGGCAGCTGTATCTTCTCCATTTTGTCTTCAGTCGTGTTTCTTACCTCTGGAGTAACTTCTCTACAAACTGAAACTCTGAATAAAAGGACTGATAGACCCATCCAAGCTGTGGATGTGTTCCAGAGAGACTTTACAAGCCAGCAAACTCACCAATGCTGCTAAGACCCTGATATATGGACTCTGAAGTAATGTGTATGAATCTGATTGCTGTGACCATTTAACATCTCTCTTCTCTTTCTTTTCTTTTATAATAAAACCTTTAGTTTTAGATATTAAAGGATTGGCTGGCAGCATGTATTTTAGGTAAGATCCAAACTAGTATTGATCTGGTAACGTGGCTGGCCCTTTGGGGATCAGAAGAACATAACTCCTCAACTTACTGGACCTATTTGCTGATTGGGAGCCAGAGAACTGGAATGCAATAAAGGGGGCTGTGTGATTTCTTTTTTCAGCTTCTTGATAACCAGTGTGGGAGATCAGGAGCACAGTTTGTGAGTGGTTGGTAAATCCAACTACAGGTTAACCATTAGTTTTGGGAAAATCTGCTCTCCTTTTTGCAGCCTGCTCTGTCCTTGACATTTTCAGTGCGGGCTACCCTAGGCACCTCATTAGCCTTCGGATCTCAAATTTTCCCATCCATTCTTCCCGGTTCTTCACAGAGATACACTCTCTTTCAACAGCTTTAATATCACATCAGATGCCTGTTGTCTGTATTCATGGGTAAACCTGCACCCTTCAATCAGCATCCCTTTAACCTCTTGTAACACAGAACTTTCCTATTGTAATCATGTCCATATATCTTGAGACCCTTCAATTTCAATTGCCTCTTCTCTCATCTTGTGGTCTGTAACAACACAATGCTGACAGCAAGCTAGTACAACCTCTTAAAGGTGCATTAAGGAAAGGTGGGACTTCCAAATCCTCCTGCACCTCATCATAAAGTTCTGTTTCTGGCATGGGAGGCAGTCTGGATAATCAGCATTGGCATTATTTTTCCTAGGGCGATATTTCACAACACAATTGAAGTTGGCTAGTCTGGAGGCCCATCTTTGTTCCACCGCCTGTAGCTTTGCTGTATTAAATGTGCTAATGGGTAGTTGTCAGTATGTACTTCAAAGGTGATTGCCATCAGATAATTCTTAAACTTTTCAGTGACAGCCCAGACTAGTACCAAGAACTCCAACTTAAAAGAGCTTTATCTCTCATCATTCTGTTCTGACCCACGTAAACCTCTGCTAGCATACACCGTCACCTCTCTATACTGTTTTGCTGTAGGGCTAATACAGTCCCCCTCCTTTATTGCTAGCATCTACGGAGACTCTGAAGGGCAAACTGTAGTCAGAGTAGTCAATATAGGCACTTCCATCAGCAGAGTTTTCAGTTTTTCAAAAGCAAGCTGAGAATTTGTCATCCAGGTCACATGACTACTTCTCGTTACTTTCCTCTCTTCACTTCTCCTCAGTCATCCATGCAAATGTACAGTGTCAAGAGTCCATGAAGGGATCCAAAAGAGATCAGTACTAGAAAAGCCGAGGAGAGACAGTGGCAATGGTGCTCCCTTTTGTCTGCTTTAATTCACAAAATTAGGCCATAACAGAAATTTTAGAATATGTATGTGTAAAACTTGAGAAAGAATCAGAGGCAGAGAGGTCTTTATAAAATAAAATAAAGACTAGCATGGGTGGCAGGTGAAGCTTCCTCTTGGGGAGGGTAGCCCTCTGCCCTGCCTCTTAACCCAGGATTGTGAGTTCAATCCTTGAGGGGGCCATTTAGGGATCTGGGGCAAAAATCTGTCTGGGGATTGGTCCTGCTTTGAGCAGAGGGTTGGACTAGATGATCTCCTGAGATCCCTTCAAACCCTGATATTCTATGATTACAGCTATGATTCTGGCCAACACCCCATCCCCGCTCGCTGCTCTCAGCCTCACATGGCCCAGGGAGGGAGGGGATTGAGAGCTCGGCCCAAGCATGCCGGAGCTCTCTCGGCCCTGGCTGGAGTCCAGAGCCCATTCCACCTCTTTCCCCTGCCCTGTTCTGCCCCCACTCCACCTCTTCCCCCTCTGATTTTTCCAGAGGCTCCAAATCTGCCACTTCCTCTCCTTCCCTCCCACCGGTGGCGTGGGGTTTGACCTCCATTACATGCTGCCTATCCCAGCTACCCTCTGTAAAAGCATAATCTTAGCAGTGTTCCTCTCATCCTTTCCGCAGCATTTCCTGCCTATTGCTTGTCAAACCTACTTGTAGCAGCTTGTCTCAACTCTAGCTTATAACATCTGTAGTGCAGGGACTGTCTTTTATTCTGTGTTTGTACTGCACCTAGCCACAATTGGACCCCTATCCCGACTGGAGCCTTCAGGTAATACAGACAATAATAAGGGGAGATATGTTAGATCTAGGAAATCAACCGGAGCAAGTAAGGGATTGAAAAACAAGGATAGCAATTTTGAAATGGATCCTGAAATAAACTGGGAGTCTGTAGAGTTACTGGAGAACTGGAATGATTGATGTTGCTAGGGGACTTGGAAATTTTGGAATAAATCCCTGGGGCACATATTTAGGCCATACATATAGAATGAGGACCGACTCCTGGAATGCATTAACTCTGGATTTAGGGGTCATAGTGGACAAGCAACTGATCATGATTTCCCAGTATGACAAAAAGTGCTAATGCAATCCTTGGATGTATAAAGTGGGGAGTAGGGAGGTGATTTTATCTCTGTGTATAGCAGTGGTGAGACTGATATTGGAATGCTGTGTCCAGGTCTAGTGTCTACATTTTAAAAAAGATGTTGAACAATTGAAAAGGGTGCAAAAGAGAGCCACAAAAATTATTTGAGGGTTGGAAAAAAAAATGCCTTAAATGAGAGACGTAAGGAGCTCAATATGGGTAGCTCATCAAAAAGAAATCGAGAGGTGACTTGATTATAATATATAAGTACCTTCAGGAGTGAAAACACCAGATATAAAAAGGTTCTTTACTATAATGCAGAAAAGCATAAGAACCACTGGCTGGAAACTGAAACCAGACAAATTAAATTTAGAAATAAGGGACAAATTTCTAACCGCAATGGTAATTAACCATTTCAAATTGAGTACAGTCAGAGGCAGCCTAGGCTAGTTTCTACATATGAGATAATGCATAAATATTTCTCAGTGAACAAATACACCTGGGCACTGGTATCATGTATAAGGGTAAAATAAAAAGCTCTGATTAAAAAAAAAAACGTAAGAATTATTTAGGAACTTATCCACTATCATGGACCCCCCAGCGGCTGGGAGGAGCAATTGCAAGAAAAGTCCTGCTCAGACCCTGCAACTCTAAACTGGAGCATGCTCAGTGTAGACATAATCTTTGGAGAATTTAGCTGCTGAACTCTAACAAGTCTTTACTGAGCATATGCAAACTGAGACTTTTGGCCAAATATGAATTTTTTTTTCAAAAGAACAGCAAAAGACACATTCCTGACATCAGGCTGACACGCACATACCCTGCCAAATTTCAAGTCCCTTCTTCAATGCATGGAGGTGCTAGAGCTTCTCAAATAAAAGCTTGTGCAATTTTTTTTTCCTGACTGGGAAATTGTATTTTTTCTTAATCTCAGAAACAGCTGACCTGTTTTGGTTGAAATTTTCCCAAAGAATTCAGCCTGAGGCAGACACCTGGCATGGAAAATGTCAGTCCAAATAATTTAAGTTTAGCAAAGTTTTATAAGCAATTGAATAGAGTGTCTTAAGTAGGAAGTATGAGGCCATCTTAACTATAGGTGCAACTCCCTGTGCTGCCTACAACAACTTAGATGCAGAGAATTACATGAATTGCTGAAGGTCATACAGAGTTGACCAGACTCATTAGCAGAGTTGGAAATAAAACCCAAGTGTCCTGGCTGAAAGTCCCAAGTCCTACTCACAGGCCTTCCTTCCTCTGAACAACCTGTTGTATATCCCAGGCTCTCTGTGGTGAGAAAGGTAGATTAGATAAACTACTATAAAATAGATACACTAATGGCTATAAAAAACAAATGTATAGAATTAAACTATCCATATACATGTAAGACGCCAAACTCTGGAAGACAAAGTGATGCAAATTTTTTCTCTATACAACACAATCATGTTTTACACAGAAAAATTACTTTACACAGGAGTTTGCAACCAAGCAAATGTTACACATAAGCCACCTGCGTATTTGTAATGGACTGGCAAGCAGGAGAGAGGTACCTCCTCTCTTTTCTGCTTCACCTCACTTGCACAAACAAAGGAGAAAGAATGGAAAGTTAACAAAACATAACCTGGCAAAGCCAGCCATGGAACACTCCCAAAAGTTCATGGATGGCAGGCAAACATAACAAGAGATAAAAAAGAAAGGTGGAGGATTAAACTGCACAGTATGGGAAATATTGGTACAGTACATGGTGTCACAAGTAGCAACACAGACCTTCTACTCATAGGTTGCTCCAGGTTCCTGCATGTTAAACTCTTCTCCAATTAGCACACTTGACAGGAGCAGAATTTAAAGCATGGAAAGCCAGATGCATGGGGTGATATGTGACATTTTCCTGAAGGACTCTGGGATCAGGCTCTAATATTTCATAACATGGCACCAAATGGGGGAGAAATAGTTACTAGTAAACAACATTTGAGATCAAAACAATTCTGCTCTGTATAACTGACTAATAGGATGAGAGAAAGTTTTAAAAACCTAGATAGGTGCTAGAGATGGCAGAATTAGAACACAGTTCCAAATCATGGTTTTGAACCCAATTCTGTGCTCCTTTTTCAGATAAAAGCCCACTGCCGTCAATGGGAGTTTTGCCTGAATCAGAAGCGTGGAATCAGGCCCATCGCCCCAGGCTTGTGCATATTAGGGCTGAGTGCCACTTTTTTTCCCTCCCTTTGGGGCTAAAAATTCCATTGTCATAGGACACAAAGGTGAAAAATCTAAAACCATGTGAGTAATCACCATTTTTTTAATGGAACAGTCAGGTGAAATTTGGTGCCAAATACATTTGGTAAACAACATTTTACATAGGCTACAACTAACAGAATTGTTTTAACTCCACTGGAAACATTTAAAAAAACAAACCAAAAACCACTCTACTTCTGTATTTGCAACTCAAATATGACAGCATTATGCTAGTGCATGAGAACCCGAAATGACCTATATACAACAGAAAACTAGGTGTGTGTAGTGACATAAATGGACTCAAAGTTTTTGAAGACTGGGTAAAGTTCCAATGGTTATTAAGTTTACCAATCAGTGATGAGACATAGTGCTTTTCCCCCTTCTCTGCCAAACTGAGCCATACTACCTAACGGCTGGTCTATTACATCAGTCTGAAGCCAGTATAGCTAAAGGGTACAAACCTCTACCGTGGACGCAGCTATACCAGTTTAAAGGTGCTTATATAGTCCATATTCCAGAACGGGAATAAGCTATACCAACAGAAGCACCTTTATACATATACAACTGTGTCCAAGTTAGGAGGACTGTACCACTTTGTATTGATTTCTAAACCAATATAGCAATACAAACTCTGATTACAATCTCTAAGGCTTGAATGGAAGTATGTAACAAGGGAGGTGGATGACTCCTAAAAAACTTTCTGAACTCCAAAGTCATTTTGCTCTAATTCAAGCCACCCACCTCATTAGTACAAACTGCCACTGGAGCACTTGCACTTGGCTGGCATCATGGTCTTTATCACACTGGCATATTATTAACACTGTGAATCAGGTGGTTGGAGGAGCCAGATTTCCCCAGTCATGTATAACCAGCGTGCTCAGCCTGCACTCATAGACTTTAAGGTCAGAAGGGATCATCTAGTCTGACCTCCTGCACATTGGAAGCCACAGAACCTGACCCACTCCTGTAATAGACCCCTAATCTCTGGCTCAGTTACTGACATCCTCAAGTCATGGTTTAAAGACTTCAAGTTACACAGAATTCACCATTTACACTAGTTTAAACCTGCAAGTGACCCATGCTGCAGAGGAAGGCGAAAAACCCCCAGGGTCTCTGCCAATATGACCCAAAAGTAAATTCCTTCCCAATCCCCAACTATGGCTACCAGTTAGACCCTGAGCATGGGGCAAGACCCTCTAGCCAGACTGCTGGGAAAGAATTCTCTGTAGTAACTCAGAGCCCTCTCTATCTAGTGCCCATTGGATATATTTGCCGCTAGCAGTCACACTGGTTGATAGGAATAGTGAAGCTACTACTGAACCCATGGGGTGTAATCATCACAGGTAGGAAATCTAGGTGAAGGAAATCTCATGAGATTCTCCTTACAGTATTTTACCCATATTGATATGTCACAGGTGTAGGATTTGCCTCCTCTATCCAGAGCATGCATAGATTCTGGCCCTAAATCCCAGTTGGCAAACTGATTGGTATTTGAACAGTGCAGGCCCATTAGAACTGTGTGACTGTATTATGTCCCTGGTGGATTTTATGACTGTTTTTATTTTTGAGAAGTTTGTAGGCAGATCTGCCTTTTCCCAGCTCCCCAGTTAACCATTACTGTATACAGTCAACAGGGGGAGGGGCCCATTTTCCGTTGTGGCCTGAGGAGATGGACATTTTTTCTACCTAACAAAATTAGATTAGCTAGGTCTGAATTCATAGTGTGGCAAAGTAGGCTGAAAATCTTTATTCCCAAGCAATTCAGTTGCTTGAAGTAAGATCTGAAAATTATTATTCTCTCTCAGGCCTTGGCTACACTTGCAGATGTACAGCGCTGTGAGTTAAACCTGACTTTGTGCAGCTGAGTAGGGAGAGCGCTGCAGTCTGTCCACACTGACAGCTGCCCAGCGCACTATCGTGGCCACATTTGCGGCAATTGCAGCGCTATTGGGAGCGGTGCATTATGGGCAGCTATCCCACAGAGCACCTTTTCCCATTCTGGTGCCGTGGGTTGTGGGAAGGGGGCGTGGGTGCGGGGGATTCTGGGTCCTGTCCCAATGCCCCGTGATGCATCGCTTCATATCCCGGAAATCCCTTTGTTTCCGTCCACCTTTGGCGCCATCTTTCAACGGTTTCTGTGCAGCGCGATCTGTCTGCGGGAAATGGAGTCCGAACTGCTGAGGCGTATGCTGACGAGTCTCACCAGCACATCACGTTTGGCTATCGAACTATTCCTTAAGATCCAAAGTGAGAGTGAGGGTGAGGGTGAGGATTCCGACGATGCTATCGAGACGCGTAACGCATAAGACACAAAATTGCTTGTGGCATTCACGGACATGCTTAGCACCGTGGAATGCCGCTTTTGGGTTCGGGAAACAAGCACCGAGTGGTGGGATCACATCGTCATGGAAGTCTGGGATGACGAGCAGTGGCTGCAGAACTTTTGGATGAGAAAATCCACTTTCATGGGACTGTGTGAGGAGCTTGTCCCCACCCTGCGGCGCAAGGACACGAGATTGAGAGCTGCCCTGCCAGTGGAGAAGCGGGTGGCTATTGCAATCTGGAAGCTGGCAACTCCAGACAGCTACCAGTCAGTCGCAAACCAGTTTGGAGTGGGAAAGTCGACCGTCGGAATTGTTTTGATGCAAGTTTGCAAGGCCATTAATCGCATCCTACTCAGAAGAACCGTGACTCTGGGTAACGTGCAGGAAAAAGTGGATGGCTTTGCATAAATGGGGTTCCCTAACTGTGGAGGAGCGATAGATGGGACGCACATTCCTATTCTGGCACCACCCCACCTAGGATCCGAGTACGTTAATTGGAAGGGGTATTTCTCTATAGTTCTCCAGGCGCTTGTGGATCACCGTGGGCGTTTCATTGATATTAACACAGGCTGGCCTGGAAAGGTGCATGACGCACGCATCTTTCGGAACACTTGGCTGTTCAGGAAGATGCAGGCCGGGACTTTTTTCCCAGAGTGGAAGATCACGGTAGGGGAAGTTGAAATGCCCATTGTGATCCTTGGAGATCCCGCTTACTTGTTAATGCCGTGGCTCATGAAACCCGACACAGGGAGCCTTGACAGCAGCAAGGAACGGTTCAACTACAGGCTGAGCCGGTGCCGAATGACTGTGGAGTGTGCCTTTGGCCATTTAAAGGCCCACTGGCGATCTCTGTAAGGGAAGCTGGACTTGACCGAAAGCAGCATCCCTGCGGTTATATCCGCGTGCTGTGCCCTCCATATTTGTGAAGGGAGGGGTGAAAGCTTCACTCAGGCATGGACCTCCGAGGTGCAACACCTGGAGGCTGAATTTGCACAGCCAGAGCGCAGGGCTGCAAGGATTGATGCCTTGAGGGAGCAATTTGAGGCTGAAAACCAGCAGTGATATCTGGTGCCCTGCATGGGAGTGAAGTGCAGTAGTTCCAATCTTTAGGTATCAGTGTCTGCTTAGCAGACAAGCAGACTTGCAGTGCCTGTTTATTTCCTGGGCTAAGGAGTCTTTTACTTTATGCAATAATAAAGAATATTTTCAAAGCCAAAGAATTAATTGATTGAAAAGAAAAAAAAATTATTTATTGAAAAGAAAAAAATGGGGTGGAGTGGGGAACAGGACAATCACAGATTCGTGTATGTCCTGTCTGGTGTGCTGTGCAGTGAGTGCTGCACTTCAGGGCAGCTATACTGCATGGTGATGGGGGTTGAGTGCAGAGGGTAAGGGTCATGGTCTTCAGGGTTGGGTGGTGAAAATACTGGTGTTGGAGGCAGCGGGTGGCGTGAAGAACACGGAAGTTGGGGAAAGTGGGTTGGAGGTGACAGTGGGGCACAACGGAAAGAGTTTTGGGACAAGGGCAGTGGGGGGGGTGGCGTTTGCGTTTTCGGTACTGCTCCTCTTTCTGCATGGCTACCAGCTCCTGGATAGCATCTGCTTGGCACTCCAGGATGCTGATGAGCCTATCAGTGCTTTGCTGCCGGTACGCTGCGTTTTCCTGGCGGATCCTGCTTTCTCTCTCCCTCCAGTCCTGTGCCTTCTCGTTCTCTTTAATAGATTGCCACATCACTTCTTGCAGCATGTCTTCTTTGCTTTTTCGTGGTCTCTTCCTGAGTCTTTGCAGTCTCTGAGCCGGCGATAAGAGGGACAGCTGAGGTCTCAAGGTTGATGCAGCTGTATAGGCAAAACGTAACATTTAACAGAGGCAGCATTGTTTATACCAGGCAGAGTAATGATTCCCCCCGCACTTAAGGAGTAGAAAACACACAGGGTCTACACAATAGCATAATTTTCCCATCCGAAACAGAGCACACATATCCCACAGGAGCCTCAAAATGATGAGTAATGGGGATTGATTGTTTCAGGGCTGCACTGTCCTCTGGGTTTCTGTGCCTTGGGGAGAGCCAACAGCTTCAGGGGGCACCTACACTGAACACTGTCCCAACATTTTCCACAGGAGTTCGTCCTGGACGATATCTCGCTGCTGAGGGTGACCTGGGAAGCAAGGGAGGGTCTTCTACTGCAATGCGGCTTCCGCCCTGGCCCATATGCAGCTTGCCTGTGTGCAGCAATGGTCCCCCCGCCCCTTGCGGCACAGTGGCGTGGACACTTTAGCCTGGCTGGGACAAAGACCACGGTGGCTTTCCCTATAAACCTGCGTAAGCGCATTGCACACGTTCTGGATGAGACATTTGAAGACATTACTGAGGCTGATTACCGCAATGTGATAAACCACATCAGTGCACTATTCCGCATCTAGGCATGCCTGCTTAACCCTCCTCTCCCAAAGAGCCTGCACCGAAAAAATTCCTTCCCGAAAAAAAATGCTTACCGGGAACCTGCTCTTCTGTTTTTCCTCCACCAAGTACCGACCGCTGTGACTGGTTACCATCCTCCTGGCTCGAGAAGAGCTCCTGGCTGCATGGCTCCAGGGATTCCGGGGTGTCTCCATCTGGCCCATCACCATCATTCCGGTTTTCCTCCTCCTCCTCTTCCTCCTCCCCCCCCCCCCACCGGCTCTGAAGTGTCCATGATGGTGCTCGGAGTGGAAGTGGGGTTAACCCCAAGTATCGCATCCAGCTCCTTGTAGAATCTGCAGGTCGCAGGGGGAGCACCCGAGCGGCCGTTTGCGTCGCGGGCTTTGCGGTAGGCACTCTGCAGCTCCTTGACTTTAATCCTGCACTGCAGGGCATCCCAGTCATGGCCCCTTTCCATCATGTCCTTTGATACCTTCCCGAAGGTATCGTAATTCCTACGGCTGGAGCGCAGCTGGGACTGGACAGCTTCCTCCCCCCAAACACTGATGAGGTCCAGCAACTCGCCATTGCTCCATGCTGGGGCTCGCTTGGCGCGTGGAGGCATGGTCACCTGGAAAGATTCGCTGATAGCACTCCACGCCACGCTGGGCTGAGCAAACAGGAAGGGGATTTTTAAAATTCCCGGGGAATGTAAAGAGTCGGTCACATGATTGGTTACCTGAGGCCAGGGCAGTAGAGTTTGAACTGATGACCAGAGTGGCTAGAACAGGCATTGTGGGATACTGTCGAAAAATTCTGGAGGCCATTCACAGCGCATTGGGTGGCCACACTGGCGCCGCAGCGCTGCAGCGGCAGCGCTGTACTCGCTATTCTTCTCGGCAAGGTGGAGTACATGCAGTGCTGCAACCAAGGAGATACAGTGCTGCAAATGCCTTGCCAGTGTGGACAGGGAGTGAGTTACAGCGCTGGGGGCGGCTTTACAGCGCTGCAACTCGCAAGTGTAGCTAAGGCCTCAATCTCCTCCCCACCCTGCTTTCTTTTGGATGTCCATCATTACATTGTTTTAAAAGGTCCACAGTGCAGTGGGTTGCTTTGTGCAGTACACACTAATCTCCCAGCATTAAGGCCCAGCATACAATACAAGTTTTAATGCTGTCGATCTATTTCTACTCATTAGCAATTCCAGTCCCTGATAAAACAATCCAGTTCTCTACCACACTAATCCAATTTTCCACAGCAGCAGCATTATGGACATCTTTAATCAGAGGAGTTAGATTTAATTACAACTGGATTTTTTTAAAACTAAAGTTAAGTTGGATCTAGTTATTTTCTATAATCCCGGTCAGGCATTTAGTAAAATGTCATGCAAAATTATAGATGAGTAAGTATAATAAATGATTTCCAATTTAATAAATTATTTCCAAGACCACTGGAGGATTTCTGAATCTGTGCCTCTTTCAAATAATTAGTTTAGAGCCATTTTTGAGAAATAAATAACGTGGAGGCATAAGGTAGTTAGAGACTCATGTCTAAGAATCTGAATAGATTACAACTGGACTAAAATTTTAATTCTATTAAATTGCATTTAGGAATAGCTAGTGGCAGCAAAGCACATAGTATCTTAGTAATTGCCAGGCCTGTCAGATGCGTTGGTGATCTTCAGAATACATTCATTCTCAATCTGTGTGCCTTCCCCTCATCCCCCTGCATATGGGATAGCTCAGCGATTTGAGCATTGGCCTGCTAAACCCAGGGTTGTGAATTCAATCCTTAAGGGGGCCACTTAGGGATCTAGGGTAAAATCAGTACTTGGCCCTACCAGTGAAGGCAGGGGGCTGGACTCAATGACCTTTCAGGGTCCCCTCCAGTTCTATAAGGTATATCTCCATATATTATGATTGTAAGATATTCCTCTCTGTTAAGATCAAATTTAATAGTGTGCATGCACACACACAAACATCTTTATAGCTATTAGGAAAAATGCCAAAAAATATCAAAATATGGCTCTCCATCAAAAAGGTGGAATAAATTTACAAGACCATGATTTGTGTACAGAGACAAATTCTTTGGTTTTTCAAAGAAGGAAAGAAGAATTTTTTAAAAACATGCTTTTTTCAATATTATCAGAAAAAAAAGTTCTCTAGTGTGTTAAGCATGAGAAACTTGTGGCTGTATCTTAACTAAGTGAAAATACAGGCCTTTAATTCCTCTAATTTTATTAGGAAGTTGGTTTATGGGATAAAGATGTACTTAGAATAAACAGCAAGAATACAATGAATAGATCACAGTGGAAGCCAGCAACTCCCCCTAAAGCCAATGATAGCTGATCCTTGCAAGATCAGGCCTTTAAAATTCTGTGCCTCAGTCTCCACATCCGTAGAACATATCCACCTTTGTAAAACCCTTTGACTGAAGGGTGCTATCTCAAATAACATGACCATACTTTGGATTTCTATAATGCTCTGCATAATACTTTATAAACATCAATACAAGAAGGCAACAAAAACTATCAATATTTCTTTTCTCAGCTGCTTTGAGCTATGCTGTGCAGAGAGGATGCCAAATAAACATAAATTGTATTGTGTTAATTAGTTGTTAAAAAAATCACATGTCCTTACTACAGCAGGCTTCTGACCACTTTAAAACACTGAATCCTAATGTGTACTGTTTAGGATGGCATCAGAAGACTCCTGAGAGTGCTACTACCTTATTCAAGAACCATAAGCTTTGAAAATGATCACCAAAAGTGTTGACATTTTAATTGCATACTAGAAATGTCCTGTATAGGGAGTTGTTGGAAGGGAGAGAGGGGGAAATTAGGAAAGGGAATATTTCATCATCTTTGATAATCACACTGGAATTTAAACAAGAGTGAGGTTACAGAAAATTGAGAAGCATCTGAGGCTCTAGTGTTCATTAGTCTTTTCATAGAATCTCAGGGTTGGAAGGGACCTCAGGAGATCATCTAGTCCAACCCGTTGCTCAAAGCAGGACAAATCCCCAATTAAATCATCCAACAGATTTTTGCCCCATATCACTAAATGGCCCCCTCAAGGATTGAACTCACAACACTGGGTTTAGCAGGCCAATGCTCAAACCACTGAGCTATTCCTCCCCCTTTGCATGTATAGTACATAGAACTGAAAGAAAGCTGCAAGCACAGATCTCCTGGGGCTACATTGCTTAATGACTTCATGAGCATTTAATTTCGCATGTCAGTTTGTGTTTTTACATCCCTCCCATCTTCTCAGCAAGGTTTTGCAGAATTTGCTTTAAAAGAAGTAAAATGTTTTGCCACAAAATCATGACCCAGTGGTATGATTACTAGCTCTCTGCTGTGCCCCTTTGATGCAGGCAGGCCACATGCCAGCTCATGCCATGGGCCCCATGTCTCACCTGGACACTGACCAGTAGGTGCATTGTTGAAATCTGTCTGGCACAGATGCGAATTAATATTGATAAAATAGGTATTAGAATTATAAGAAAGTTTTTAGTGTTTTAACTCTGTTGACTATTTGTGAGTTGCTACATGGATTAATCTTACTTGTAATATCTGTATTCCATATTGTGACACTTTGTACCTTGAAACAGCACCCTGGAACCCCCTTATTCACCATGGTGATATTATGTGTTTTGTCCAAAATATGCCGTGTGAGGTATCATTTTAACAGTCTTGACCTGTTGAACATTAATATACCAATGGATTGTATGTGCTATCATTATATGTGAGGTGATGAAGTATTGCTATATACGTTACTGAAATATGTTGTGAGGTTGGGAACACCCACAGCCAGCCTTTCAGGTACAACAGTGGAGTAGCCAGACAGCATTAATGGCTCATCAGCACCCATCAAGAAAAGAATCCACTATCCCAGAGGTTTCTCAGAGGAGGAACACACGCCACAGGGGGTGGACTAACTCACCTCACAGCAAAGATCTTTCCAGCATGCTAGAAGAAAGTATAAAAGAAGTGACATCATAGGCAGCGATTGCAGGTTTTGGCAGTTGGCACAGAGGAAGTTTTTGCTTATTGTGTGCCATGCAGGTTCCGGGGTGGCTGAGGAGGCAGTATCTGCCTTTCAGCTGGAGATTACTGATGAATCCAAGAAGCTGAGTAGCAGATACCACCTCCTCAGCTGCCCTGGAACCTGCATGGCACATATAAAGAGCTCAGGTTCTTCGGGAAGAGACAAGAGCTTTTCCCGCCGAGCAGCTTGCGGTCTCGGGAGGGGAGATGCAGCATGGCTGGGGCAGGTTGGGCCAGCCCGGGGATCCTCCAGCCATGGGGATGGGGAGGGCTCAGAGTTCCGGACGGCCCAGGGCTCCGGCTGGGGTGGGGCCTCTGGGCTCCAGCCAAGGAGGCCTCAGTTAGAAGTGGTGGGGCCGGGGAGCTAGCCTCCCCGAAAGGGGAGTCCACCTGCTGCCTATGGGTCATCACTTGCCCTCACTTCCCCCACAACTCAACATGTGGAAACATCTGGAGGACAAAGACTTTGAATGGGGGAGGATAGTCCCAGCTGGAAGGCCGTTCCTGCCAGTGTATTGAGGATCTGTGACTTGTTTGTACTACCTGAAAGGGTGACACACTGATTGATTCAAATCCTGTTTAGTTTGTAGAACTCAGACTGAGCATTTATTTATATTTCTTAGGTAACCAACTTTGATCTCTACGCTTACTACTTATAATCACTTAAAATCTATCTTTCTGTAGTTAATAAATCTGTTTGATATTTTCCCTAAAATAGTGTGTTTTGGTTGAAGTGCTTGGGAAATCTCAGCTCAATTTACAAAGGCTAGTGGGTGTCCATTCCACATCAAGGGAGGGGTGGACTGGGTAATGAACTTACACTGGACAGACTTCAGACCAGTGCAATACAGGACAGTTCTGGGGTTCAAGGCTGGGGAGTTAGGTGGAACTGGCTGGAGCCTCCCCATCGATGGTTCATGAGCGGGTGGGAGATCATGTAATTCAGTTGTGCCTATGGATGTCTGTGTAAGTGCAGTGCCTATCAGAGGATTGTAACTTGACAACAGCATCATAATGTGAGAGGGATACCCCAGGTTGGTGGAAGGGATGGCTCAGCCGTCCCACAGTCCAGGCTGCACCTGGGGACCCCATCACACATTTTAATATAATATTTGAGTGGGCATATTGTGAATCTCTGTGACTGTCTGAATCACCATACAGAAGAGAGGGACAAAGCGTCATGAGCTGCTCTTCTACAGAAATTGTTATACCCCTCCCAAAAGAGCATCAACACCAGAGGCAATGGGTGGATCTTACAACTGAAAACTCCCCACATCTGGATTGAGAAACCATCAACAAAAGGAGTAAAACCGTTGTTGTTTTGCTGTCCTCCCAGGGAAGATAAATCATGCAAGTAGATTCCCATTCATCAGCTGAGTTTGCAGCTCAGAGCACGTGGCAGGAGGGGAATAAAACTCACAAACACAAGGACCTAGTTATCTCTATGCTGCTTGGACTCAGGGGGCAGGAGGGAGTAAAGGGTTCATAGGCAATAAGTAAGACATCCCCAGCTGCTTAGCCTGGTTGGTTTAGCCCTAAAAGTCAAATAGAGCGGGCTGATTATAGAAGCCCAGATAGCCTTTAATTTCAAAAGGTAAACTCATTCACATATCTATATTTTATTTACAAGGTTAAAGCAAGCACTCTCTAGTTTCCTTTTTCCTATTTAAGGACTCTTCATATAGTTTATTATAGGATTGGCTGCAAGTGTTTTCTTTGGTGTGAGACCTAAAGCACAGGTTAGCTGGAGTAAGTGGTCCATTGGGATCTGGAGTAACCTGAATATTGCTGTGATTCTGGGTGCAAAGGGCCTCTATAGAGATATGCTTACCTAGCGGTCAAGACAGATGCCCGCGTATCCAAGGGCCTGTCTGTGACTGTGTGCTAAGGTTGTTAAAATGCCTGAGGAGTTTTCACTGGGTGCAGTCAGATGGTGAAATCTAAGTTTAGAATTCATAGCCAGTTTGGGATTTGTGTCCTGGTTTCTAAAGAGTCTGCCCTGGGGTGGGTACTCATGCGCTTGCGTCATTGTTGAAGCTTCAAAGCCCCTATTATGACAGTTGTAAATTAAAAAATAAATAAATGGAGGATCTCAAGCCTTCTTAAGCAGGGTTTAAAGGAGTCAGAAAGAAACCCTGGATCTGTTGTCTTACAATGGTGTTTCATTCACTCATATAGTTTTAGGGCTCAGTTTATTTCCATACATGTATAAAGTTCCTGTGAGGTCAAAAGGATGGTAAATAGACACCACTAACCAAGTGGATACTCAGAGCGAAATAGTCTGGATACATCAGTGAACAAATGTTGTATGACTGTCAGCCTACTGCCAGGATAGCCCAGAGTAGCCAAACATGTGGCTGAAATGACTTTTCAGGGTTGGGAAATGGTGGGATTTTCAAACCCAAGAATTCCAAAATTAAAAGCAAGAGTAAAATAAACCCACAAGATTTATTTTCAGCCTGATAAGTATGGAAATTTCATCCCCTTATCATGTATTTGTGTATTAGGATCCATTGTTAGTAGCATCACATTAAGGGGAGGAAAGAAATGAGAGAGAAAACTTTGGAGTGAGGACAGTTGACACAGGGAGTAAGCATTCTATGGCCTGGTCTACACTGGGGGCGGGGGGTGAGAATCAACCGTAGTTACGCAACTTCAGCTACATGAATAACGTAGCTGAAGTTGACGTACTAAGCTCTACTTACCGCGGTGTTTTCGCTGCAGTAGGTCGACTGCTGCCGCTCCCGCATCGACTCTGCCTGCGCCTCTCGCCGAGCTGGAGTGCAGGAGTCGACAGGAGAGCACTCGGGGGTCGATTTATCGCGTCTACACTAGATGAGATATATCGCCCCCGCTGGATCCATCGCTGCCCGCTGATCCAGCGGGTAGTGTAGACATACCCTATGAGATTCACCACTGACTGACACATCTATGGCCAGATCTCTGACTCAGAGACCCAAGCCTACTTTTAACCTTGCTTCAAGTGGTCTTTTATAAGGTGGTCTCTGACTACTACCTTCTCCTGTTGCCCCAGTGCTGAATGAATCAGTGACTCTGCTGGAATACCAAAGAACAAGGGGGCAATTAAGGAGGATAAACACCCTGCAACAAAGCTAAATATTTTCTGTGCATCTTTCTGGACCCCATAAGATGTTGAAGAGATGCCATCCCCTACTCTTTCCAGATAAGAAGAGGCCCTATCGGAGGTCATGCAGGAACAAACTGATAAAGAGCAACCAGTCATCAGGACCAGATATTGTATACATTTAAGAGTTTTGAAGGCAGTTAAGAATGAAGTGGCCAAAGCTACTAAAAATTCAGCACTCTCCCCTTACAATCAGCTACCATGCCAGAGGACTGGATGGCAGCAAATGATGTGCATGTCTTTACAAGAGGCTCTGGAGTAGTCCTGAGAATTACAAGCTAGCAAGAGTCTTATTTTGGTACAAGGTGGATTGTTGAAAAAAATAATTCAAGATTGTTATAACACACACACAGATGACCGTCATTGGTGAAATCCTGGTCTCATTGAACTTAAAGAGAGGTTTGCCATTGGCTTCCATGGGACCAGGATGTCACCCAATATATATGATCTAGGGAAAGCAGCACAGCTTCAAAAAGGGAAAGCATACCACCGCAGTGTGCCAGGATTGTGAGAGTCTGTATGTCCAGAGGGCTACAAAGCTAGATGATCAGGTAGCAAGACATCAGACAGCGTTTACTGTTGACAAATGCAAGTACTGCTCCGGAAGAAAGAATTTGAACTACCCATCCACATTGCTGGGTTCTGAAATAATTGCAGCAGGACTGGAAAGAGACAAATACACCTGGGCACCTTTCCAATGAATATGCCTGCTCAATAGTAGTCAAAAAGCAAAAAGGTGTTATGATGTAGACAGACTGAGGCAGTAAGAAATAATGGAAACATTTATAACCGCAATATAGATCTCATTGGTGAGCCTTCGCATGGAATAGTGGGGACAGTTCTGTTCACCCTGCCTCAAACATATAGCAGAAATAGAATGGAACCTGAGCTGGACAACAAAACAAATGGAATCACAGAGAGACTTTCATATGAAGAGAGATTTTAAATCCCTAGGCCTGTTTAAGAGAGCATATAAAACAGAAGAGGACATGATAGAGGTACACGAAATCAGTGGTTCTCAACTGTTTCTACCCAAGGACCCCGAAACTTAAATAGATAAACCTGCAGACCCCCAACCAGAGGCACTATGTGGGAGGGGAGCATGCAGGGTCACATGCCCCCCACCCCCTGATTTCTGCCTTCCATTTGGCCCTGCTCCCTGAAGTGCTGATGTAGCAGGGCAGAGCAGTGGTGTCTCTCCTTGGCTAACTGCTGCCTGCTTGTGGAGTCAGTGGCTGTAGGGCAACCCCTTGGATGGCAGGGGGAGATCTCTCTTCTGCAGTGATGCTGCAAATTTTGGCACCACCTCTCCTCTCCCCTTTCCCCCCAAATCAACCCAGACAGGCTGGGTGGCCTGCTGAAGTGAGTCAGGGGGTGGAAGTGGTGCTCCCTCCCTGAACCCCGCTGCCCAGTCCTTGGCAGACCCCCTGAAACCTGTGGACCCCCAGTTGCGAACCAGTGCACTAAATAATGAATGGCATACAGAAAGTTAATGGTGGACTCCTGTTTACCCTCTCTCATTTCAGGAGAGAAGGGGACAGCCAGTGAAATTAAAAAGCAACGTGTTTAAATTTGAAAGGAAACACCCTACCCACATAATGCCTAATCAGAGGAACCCACTGCCAGAAATCCCCATTTAGTCCAAGAGTTTCATAAGGCTCTTAGACATTTGCTTAGGTAATTAGAATACTCACAGTGTCAAAAGATATAAACCCTCATGCTTCAGGGCAAAAACCAAGCACCGACGGACAGAGATTAGGAAGACACTTCCTCAAGCAGCTGCTTATTCCATAATTGTCCATTATGAAAGTTTTACACTTTGCTCTGCTCCATTTTTCACTGGACGTTGTCAGCGATGGGCTACCAGACTGCGTAGACCACTGTCTGACCCAGTATGGCAATGCCTTTGTTCCGATGAACTCTGGCTTGGTTTCTGTAACAAGAGCCAGATAAGTTGGCTTTGCATTTAATAGGCATATGGACTGGGGCCAAGGTTTGTGAAAGATGTGCTACTGCTGCCATCACTCAAGCCCACAAAGACAGAACAGGGAGTATGCTGGGCAACTTGGTAGGAGACAATGAGTGGCAGGAAACTGAATGATGAATGAAGCGTCTCTGACACATATTTTACAAATATGAACCATTTTTCTCCACTTGATCAAATAATTGTGCAAAAAACAAAAAAAAACAAAAAACAAAAAAAACAAACAAACACACACACACACCAGGGCTGTCAAGCAATTAAAAAAATTAATGGCGATTAATCGTGCTGTTAAACAATAGAACACCATTTATTTAAATATTTTTGGATGTTTTCTACATTTTCAAATATATTTATTTCAGTTACAACACAGAATACAAAGTGTACAGTGCTCACTTTATATTTATTTTTATTACAAGTATTAGCACAGTAAAAAAAAAACAAAAGAAATAGTATTTTTCAATTCACCCGATACAAATACTGTAATGCAATCTATTTATCATGAGAGTTGAACTTACAAATGTAGAATTATGAACAAAAAACTTGAATCCAAAAATAAAACAATGTAAAATGTTAGAGCCTGCAAGTCCACTCAGTCCTACTTCTTGTTCAGCCAATCGCTCAGACAAACAAGTTTGTTTACATTTGCAGGAGATAATAATGTCAGCCTCTTGTTTACAATGTTACTTGAAAGTGAGAACAGACTTGACAGATATTTAGGTGCCAGATGCACTAAAGATTCATATGTCCCTTCGTGCTTCAACCACCATTCCAATGGACATGCGTCCATGCTCATGGCAGGTTCTGCTCAACAACCATACAAAGCAGTGCGGACTGACGCATGCTCATTTTCATTATCTGAGTCAGATGCCACCAGCATGATTTTCTTTTCTGGTGGTTCAGGTTCTGTAGTTTCCACATTGCAGTGTTGCTCTTTTAAGACTTCTGAAAGCATGCTCCACACCTCGTCCCTCTCAGGTTTTGGAAGGCACTTCAGATTCTTAAACCTTGGGTCGAGTGCTGTAGGTATCTTTAGAAATCTCACATTGGTACCTTCTTCGTGTTTTGTGAAGTCTGCAGTGAAAGTGTCCTTAAAATGAACAACATGTGCTGGATCATCATCCGAGACTGCTATAACATGAAATATATGGCAGAACGCGGGTAAATCAGAACAGGAGACATACAATTCTCTCCCAAGGAATTCAGTCACAAATGTAATTAACACATTTTTTTAAAACAAGCATCATCAGCATGGAAGCATGTCCTCTGGAATGGTGGCTGAAGCATGAAGGGGCATATGAATGTTTAGCATATCTGGCACATAAATACCTTGCAATGCCGGCTACAAAAGTGCCATGCAAATGCCTGTTCTCACTTTCAGGTGACATTGTAAATAAGAAGAGGGCAGCATTATCTCCTGTAAATTCAAACAAACTTGTTTGTCTTAGCTATTGGCTGAACAAGAAGTAGGACTAAGTGGACTTGTAGGCTCTGAAGCTTTACATTGTTTTGTTTTTGAGTGCAGTTATGTAACAAAAAAAAATCTACATTTGTAAATTGCACTTTCACAGCAAAGAGATTGCACTACAGTACTTGTCTGAGGTGAACTGAAAAATACTATTTCTTTTAACATTTTACAGTGCAAATATTTGTAATAAAAATAATATACAATTTGATTTCAATTACAACACAATACATGTGAAAATGTAGAAAAACATCCAAAAAATTAATAAATGTCAGTTGGTATTCTATTGTTTAACAGTGTGATTAAAAATGTGATTAATCACGATTAAATTTTTTTTCCAGTTAATCGCGTGTGTTAACTGCGATTGACAGCCCTAAAAAAATCCATTTGCTTAAAGTTTCCCCCAGAATATCACTAGCCACACACACTGTGTGAGTTCCCTTAAGGTCTATCAAAAGATGAAGTTATTTTGCTTCTAAAATTGGAGGGTGCACGTAGCTCTCCTTTTCACATGCAATCCATCAGACCATGAATTTGTGCTAGGAAAAAGAGACACAGTGCTACCATTGCTCAACTAAAGCTGGAAACTGATGCAATGAAGAATGACATCAGGAACAAATACAGCACAGGAGTTGGAAAAAGAAGCTAGAACTGTTCAGCTTAATATTTATTATTTCAAACTTTTATGCTAGCCATCCAGATGTCATCTAAACAACTAAATGTAATCACTGATCTTGTTAAACAAGCAAACACTGGAGCTGAAAAAGTCTGATTACTAAGGAAAACAGGAATGGTCACATGGCCAGGTCTGCTTTTTATCATTTATGAATGGCCAGGAGAATGCCTCCTTTTGAAAGTGGACCTTGTGACTGTTACGAGTTCCTTTGTCATCTCAAGATTAGATACTGCACTGCACTTGGGGCTACACCTTAACATTATCCTGTAACTGAAGTGGTTTATGAAACTGCAAACATGGTCAGTCAGGGTTCCAGGATCTGCACTGGCGGGCTGTGAGGTTCCAGGTGAAGAGGATTGTTGTGCTTACGAGTCCTAATCATGGACCAGGTGTGACTCAGAGGCCCATTGGTAGGTCATTACTCTGTCAGCAGCTTTTGTAAGGCCTGACATACTCATTACACCCAACACACTGTTGTGAAAATCTCTTGGAAGTCTCCAACTATTTGACAAGTAAGGGGAGTTATCCTGTGATTAGAATTTTCCTCCCAAGCCTCCCTGGTGACCCTGTCAGGATGGAGCAATGGGGGTGGAGGCACCAGCAAATAAATTCATATGGGAAGAAAAAGTTACATCCTGCTGAGTGGGTTGCAGGATCCAGAAGAACCCAGGTCTGTCCATCAAAACCCTTAAGCAGATTGGTGCTAAAGGATGTAACCAGGTGGATGCAGGTGCTACACAAGGCTTTGGCTTGTTGTGTTAAGTCTTAGCCACTGGAAAGCATATTTTACTTTTATTTGCTTGTAACCTGTGTCTTTATCCCTTATATTTGAATTCACTTTAAATCTCTCTCTGATAAAATAAACTTGTTTTACTTTTATTCTAAATCCGCCCAATGCTGTGTTTGACCTGAAGTGATTATGAACGCCAGTTAAAGCAACAAGCTACTGTGCTTTTGTCTCCTTAAAAGAGCAATGGACCTTGTTACTCCTCGCTGTTCCACGAGAGGGCAGGACATTTCAGGGCAGATGGTTTGGGGGAAATTCAGACTTGTAACAACCAAGGCTGGTGGAGACCAGAGTGTGACTGTTGCGTAGCAAGCAGGCTGCTGAATCAGGGCTGCTCAACACACAGATACTCCGTACATGCCTGTAGGCTCAATAGGCGCATCCAGACAGAGCTAAAACAGCAGAGCATTTTAAGACACTTGAGTTACAGGACAAGCGGTGACACAACCTCTCACTGATCTGAACATCAGACAAGCATGCCATTGTGCCAGGCACTGTACCAGCACCGATCAAAAAGACAGTTCCTGCCTCAACGAGCTTACGAAGTTTAAGACAAGAGACAACACATGGATACAGACAGACTGATGGGGCAGTACGGGGAAACGACAAGACGGTGTTGGTCAGCATGACAGGCAGTGGTCTCAGCACCAGCAGCCTAACCATTGTCAAGTGTTTTTGTAGGCCCTGTGGCAAAGGAGAGCTTGAGGAAGATTAGAAGATGGATGAGGAAGCTTTGGGGATGTTTACAGGGAGCTCCTCCCAAGCATAAGGTGCAGCAAGGGAGAAATCGCAAAGGTGTTTACTTGAAAATATAAGAAGTGAGTGACAGAGGCAGACATGATGGGCCCATCAGAGGTGAGAGTGGACCTTTTGATAGTAATAAGAGATAAGTAGGGCAAGGCTAGGTCATGAAGTGAAGACAAGCAGCTTATGTTTGATGCGAGGGAGACAGTGGATGGATTCCAAGAGTGGTCCAAGTGATGGGCTAGAAAATGATCTTTGCAGCAGCATTCTGAAAGGATCTGAGCCCTGGTCTACACTATGAGTTTAGGTCGACTTTAGCAGGGTTAAATCGAATTAAGCCTTGACACATCCACACAACGAAGCCCTTTCTTTCGACTTAAAGGGCCCTTTAAACCGGTTTCTTTACTCCACCTCTGACAAGGGGATTAGCGCTAAAATCGGCCTTTGCGGGTCAGATTTGGGGTAGTGTGGATGGAATTCAACGTTATTGTCCTCCAGGAGCTATCCCATAGTGCTTCATTGTGACCGCTCTGGACAGCACTCTCAACTCAGATGCACTGACCAAGTAGACAGGAAAAGCCCCGCGAACTTTTGAATTTCATTTCCTGTTTGCCCAGCGTGGAGAGCACAGGTGACCACACAGAGCTCATCAGCACAGGTAACCATGATGGAGTCCCAGGATCACAAAAGAGCTCCAGCATGGACAGAACGGGAGGTACAGGATCTACTCGCCATATGGGGAGACGAATCAGTGCTAGCTGAACTCCGTAGCAGTAAACGAAATGGCAAAATATTAGAAAAGGTCTCAAAGGCCATGAAGGACAGAGGCCATAACAGGGACGCACAGCAGTGCTGCGTGAAAATTAAGGAGCTAAGGCAAGCCTACCACAAAGCCAGAGAGGCAAACAGAAGGTCTGGGGCAGAGCCGCAAACATGCCTCTTCTACGCGGAGCTGCATGCCATTCTAGGGGGTGCAGCCACCACTATCCCAACCGTGTGATTTGACTCCATCAATGGAGAAACACGCAACAGGGAAGTGGGTTCGGGGTACGCAGAAGATGATGATGATGATGAAGACAATGAAGATAGCTCACAGCAAGGAAGTGGAGAAACCCGTTTCTCCAACAGCCAGGATATGTTTATCACCCTGGACCTGGAACCAGTAACCCCCGAACTCACCCAAGGCGTGCTTCCAGACCCTGAGGGCATACAAGGGACCTCTGGTGAGTGTACCTTTGTAAATATCACACATGGTTTAAAAGCAAGTGTGTTTAATGATTAATGATTAATTTGCCCTGGCAATCGCGGCCAGTACAGCTACTGGAAAAGTCTGTTAACGTGTATGGGGATGAAGCGGAAATCCTCCAGGGACATTTCCAGAAAGCTCTCCTTCATGTACTCCCAAAGCCTTTGCAAAAGGTTTTTGGGGAGGGCTGCCTTATCCCGTCCGCCTTGGTAGGACACTTTACCACGCCAGGCCAGCAGCACGTAGTCTGGAATCACTGCATAACAAAGCATGGCAGCGTATGGTGCCGGTGTTTGCTGGCATGCAGACAACATCCATTCCTTATCTCTCTTTGTTATCCTCAGGGGAGTGATATCATTCACGGTCACCTGTTTGAAATGGGGTGATTTTATTAAGGGGGCATTCAGAGGTGCCCGTTCCTGCTTGGCTCAACAGAAATGTTCCCCGCTGTTAGCCACGCAGTGGGGGGGGAGGGGTGAAGGGATCATCCCAGAGAACCGGGTCTGTATGTGTGGAGGGGGGGGGTAGTTAACCCGGAAACCCCAGCCCCTCCTTTTACATTGCAAACCCATTTTAAATGGCCAACCCAACGGGTCCTTGGTATGGGAAATGAGGGCGCTACTGTTTGAAACCATTCCCACATATTAAGAAGGTTAAAAAAGCCAAAAGACTGTGGCTTACCACGGCTGCCTGCAAGCCAAATTCTGTTGCCTGGCACCGCATGAGAGATCTCTCACAACAAACCGGCAGGCCCCCAATATAAGAGGAAAAATGTGACCTTGTAATGATAGCACATGTGCTGTGTAATGTGAACAGCAAAATTTAACGTGAAAGAGTGTACCCATTGTTCTCTAAAATGTGTCTTTTTTTAACCACCTCTCCCTTGTCCTCCACCAGCTGCAAATGTTTCTTCTTCGCAGAAGCTAGCAAAGATTAGAAGGAGAAAACGGCGGACTCGGGATGATATGTTCACGGAGCTCCAGATGTCCTCCCACGCTGAAAGAGCACAGCAGAATGCATGGAGGCAGTCAATGTCAGACTACAGAAAAGCACAATATGAATGAGAGGAGAGATGGCGGGCTGAATCGCGGGATGAACAGAGCAAGTGGCGGGCTGAAGATGATAGGTGGCGTCAGCTTGCAGACAGAAGGCAAGAGTCGATGGATATGCTCCAGCGTATGGTTGAGCTGCAGGAAAGGCAGCAGGAGCAGAGACCGCCGCTACAGCCCCTGTGTGACCAACAGCCCTCCTCCCCAAGTCCCATTGCCTCCTCACCCAGACGCCCAAGAACACGGTGGGGGGGCCTCCGGCCACCCAGTCACTCCACCCCAGATGATTGCCCGAGCATCGGCAGGCTGGCCTTCAATAAGAGTTAAAGTTTTAAACTGCAGTGTGTCCTTTTCCTTCCCTCCTCCCCCACCCCTCTCGGGCTACCGTGGCAATTATCCCCCTAGTTGTGTGATGAATTAATAAAGAATGCATGAATGTGAAGTAACAATGACTTTATTGCCTCTGCAAGCGTTGCTCGAAGGGGGGAGGGGAGGGTGGGGTGGGGTGGTTGGTTTTCAAGGAAGTAGAGTGAACCGGGTGGGGGGAGGGTGGAGGGTTCATCAAAGAGAAACAAACAGAAGTTTCACACCGTAGCCTGGCCAGTCACAAAACTCGTTTTCAAAGCTTCTCTGATGTGCACCGCGCCCTGTTGTACTCTTCTAACCGCCTTGGTGTCTGGCTGCGCGTAATCAGCGGCCAGGCGATTTGCCTCAACCTCCCACCCCGCCATAAATGTCTCCCCCTTACTCTCACAGATATTGTGGAGCGCACAGCAAGCAGCAATAACAATGGGGATATTCTTTTCGCTGAGGTCTGAGCGTGTCAGTAAACTGCGCCAGCACACTTTTAAACGTCCAAATGCACATTCCACCACCATTCGGCACTTGCTCAGCCTGTAATTGAACAGGTCCTGACTACTGTCCAGGCTGCCTGTGTACGGCTTCATGAGCCATGGCATTAAGGGGTAGGCTGGGTCCCCAAGGATCACGACAGGCATTTCAACATCCCCAATGGTTATTTTCTGGTCCGGGAAGAAAGTCCGTTCCTCCAGATTTCGAAACAGACCAGAGTGCCTGAAGACGCGAGCAGCATGTACCTTTCCTGGCCATCCCATGTTGATGTTGGTGAAACGTCCCTTGTGATCCACCAGGGCTTGCAGCAGCATTGAAAAGTACCCTTGCGGTTTATGTACTCGGTGGCTTGGTGCTCCGGTGCCAAGATAGGGATATGTGTTCCGTCTATCGCCCCACCACAGTTTGGGAATCCCATTGCAGCAAAACCATCCACTATGGCCTGCACGTTTCCCAGAGTCACTACCCTTGATATCAGCAGGTCTTTCTTTGCCCTAGCAACTTGGATCACAGCAGCCCCCACAGTAGATTTGCCCACTCCACTCGGCATCTTCTGGGTGCTTGGCAGAAGATACTGTACTACGATTGCTAGCCATCATCGTCAAGACAGTTCAATAGGACTGCCGGCAGGACTGAGTCTCCAGGAGACAAAGCATGTCTGCCCAGGTGTCTCTGATTGAACTGGAATACGACGATGACGGATATCTATCTTTGTACACCATCTACTGCCAAAAGGCAAGGGGCTGCTGCTGTGTAGCAATGCAGCCCCACGTCTGCCAGCACCCAGATGACATATGGTGACGGTGAGCTGAGCTGAGCGGGCTCCATGCTTGCAGTGGTATGTTGTCTGCACAGGTAACCCAGGTAAAAAGGCGCGAATCGATTGTCTGCCGCTGCTCTGACGGAGGGGGAGGGGCCTGACGGCATGTACCCAGAACCCCCCGCAACACTGTTTTGCATCATCAGGCATTGGGATCTCCACCCAGAATTCCAATGGGCGGCGGAGACTGCGGGAACTGTGGGATAGCTACCCACAGTGCAACGCTCTGGAAGTCGACGCTAGCCTCGGTACTGTGGATGCGGTCCGCCGGCTTCATGCACTTAGAGCATTTTATGTGGGGACACACAATCGACTGTATAAAACCGATATCTATAAAACCGGCTTCTATAAATTCGATCTAATTTCGTAGTGTTGACATACCCTGAGAAAGGCAAGACTGCATTTGTTAAGGGGAGAGAGGATGTGGCAGTAGCTGAGATGTGAGATGAGGACAGCCTATAGGAGAGTTTAGCTGTGCGGATGGTAGGAAACGCCATATCTTAGATGTGATGAAGAAAGCATCTGCAAGATTTAGATATAGCCTGGATCAGAGGACCTAGAGGGGTCAGAGTCAAAGATGACACCTGGGTTCCAGGCCTGAGTGATGGGCAGGAAGTGGTGGTGCTCACAGTGATTGAGAAAGGAGACAGGTCTGTGAGTCAACTACCATATCTATGCTGGCGAATGTCATGAATTCTTCCCACTTCTGCCCAGCCTCCCCAGCTCCTCATCAGTTCTGCCCCTTTAGCTTTACCTCTGCCCCTCCTGCAGGCTGCAGCTGCAGGGGCTCTTAACCCTTATCTCCCCCTCAGGCCTGGTGGGAGCAGCTCCAGGGGCTCTTTACCCCCTTCTGGCCCTTCCAAGGCCATGTACTGGGAGGGAGGGAGGGAGAGGGAACGAGCAACCCCTGTTGCTCACAGGAGGAGAGTAGGGAGAATTGGGTGGAACTGCCCTGAGTTGCTGGGCTCTTTCTGCTCCCCTCCCATTAGAATGGACAGGGCCAGATTAACCTTTTGTGGTCCCAGTGCCAATCATATTGGTGGGCCCCCATGGGGGAAATGGAGCATGGTGCAGGGGGATCAGTCCCTGGAGCGAGGGGCTGGACAGGGGCATGGCATGGCAGGGGTGGCCCCGCTTCACCCAGCCCAGTGCGAGGGCACTATTTACAAACCAGCAGTTGACAGGCGCACAATGGTCCACCCGGCCCTGTGCTGCCAGCATGCCCCTTCCCCTCGGGGGTGGGTCCATGCTGCGCCACACACCCCCCCCCCCCCCGATTCCCTATGGCCAGCCCCCCCCCCCAGACCCTACCACAAATGCACAGCAACCTGCACACCACCACACCTGCCCAGTGCCTCACTGCCCACAGCCTCACCACAACTGCCCGGCACCCCCCACAGAATCCTCACTCCCTAGTGCCCCAACACAGAGGTCTTCCCCACCCCCTCACAGCCCAACAGCACCCCCACAGGCCCTCCAGAGACCCATTCCCCCACGCCCTGCCTCCTGGCCACACTCACCTGCTCTGCTGGGAGGCGACTGTGTCTGCCGGGCTGAGCCACCAGCGCAGCCAGGGCTGGTCCCGGGGTGGGGAATCGCTCTGGCCCCTCGGGAGTGGCACAATCAGCCAGGCCAGGGCCTGCCCCCGCTAGGCTCCCCCAGGACCCACTTGCCTGGAGCGGCCCAGCCAAGCCCCCCACACCGTCCTCTCCCAACTGGCTGAGCTTCTGCACCAGTCCCACGCGGCGCAGCTCTAGGGAGACAAGTGGGGCCCCACAGGTGGTAGGAAGCAGAGACTGCCTGGAGCCAGAGGTGTACTGGGGTCCAGCCAGGAGGCAGAGAGAAGATGGCAGGTGGGGCCAGGGGACGGACAGGCCAAGAGGAGCAAGTGGTGGGCGGGGTGGGGTGGAGGGGGGAGCCAGCAGGCTAGCGAGGTCTCAGGGCACAGTGCAAGCAGAGCAGGCCGAGGCCCGTTCTGAGCATGGTCCCAGCTCCATGGCGCCACTCAGAATGTAAACCCGGCACTCAGAATGGATTGGGCTCCTGAGGGGAGAGTTTTGCCTGCTTCCTGCACCAACTCTGATTGGCTACTCTTCCACGGTGTCGGGGCAGTGCGAAAAGCAGCCAATCCAAAGCGGTTTTCTCCAGGAAGAGCTGATTTTTGCACAAGGGCTGGAGCATTTCATGTCATCACTAGATGGGCTCCTGCCCTGGCTGAAATCATAAGAGTTGACAACATTCCAACTGAATTTTTTCATGCAGTAATTAGTTCTAAAGCCAGATTCTGCCTTATACAGCATCGAGCAAACCCAGCCAGTTTAATCACCATGGTAGGGGAGATCACCAGGTGATAGAGGAACAGGTTGGCTGGCCCTGTGCCAATCTCTCCTCCTTGGCTTGGGAAAGGAGAGCATGTATCCAACTGATTGCTAGTGGCTCCAATAGCCCCTTAGGGCCACAGACAGCAGATGTAAGAGAAGTCCTGAGGTTATTCGATCATGTGCCAGGAAGTTTAGGGCAACATGCACTGGCCCAGGATAGGGGAGCCACAAAGGCAGCTGAATGCCCAGCTCAGCCAAACTGCTCAATTTAGATCGTCACTTTTAAGTTAGTGTTTTGTAGACGCAAATATTTTTGGTAACTAGAAATACCTCTCTCTTTATGCAGTTCAATAATGAAAAATTTTCTTAATAAAAAACACAGATCTTATCTAGCACTTTTCAGCTGTAGATCTCAATGCGCTTTACAGAGGAGGGCATGCTTGTTATCCCCATTTTACAGGGGAAAACTATGACCCGGGGAGGGAAAGTGACTTTCCCTACATCACCCAGCAGACTGGCCTACGGCTGAGAATTGTACAGAGGTCTCTGAGTCCCATTCTAGTGCCCTATTCATTAGGCAACAATCTTTAGTGGCACAGGGAAAATAAGAACCAGGCCAAACTATTGCCTGTAACTCAGACAGAATGAGTTTTGAGGTTCCAAAAATTTACATAGAGATAATAATCTAACTGCACTTCTGTATTCTGAGTGGGACCAGTGCTGCAAGAAGGGCTGTTCTCACAATATCTCCAGAATGACCAGAAGTGGGAAGGATTGGAAATCTGACAAGAGGCTGCAGTTTACAATGCACAATAATTTTAACCCCACTTTCACACCATCCAGAGACTTAGATGGTTTGAAGAAGCATCCAGGTATTTACCTGAACTGGACTGTATCTTCCCAAACTTTTATCTATCAGTTAGAGCTGTACATGTCTCAACTTTCTAACAGCAACAGCCAGGACCCTTAGAGGTGGGATGCACTGAGTCATCTGGGAGTCCAGCACTACGAGGGCCTAGTAACAAAATGATGATTTATTATTTATACCATAACATACTGATGATCACAATTCCATTTGAGTTCCAGGCTTTGTAAATTGGTCTGTGATTGACTGTTGGTAGTAGGAATAAAAGGGGTAACTAAGGAGGTGATTAGCTACTGGACAGGGACTGAACATATGCCTAAATTGGTGGGTGGGAGGGAAGACTTGGAATTAGGTCATGAATGAACGAACAAGACTTGGAGAGGAAACATGGGATGGTATCAGCAGGAAGAGTGGAAACAAAAACGTGTGTGTCTTGGCAATTTAACAACATTATGGTAACCTTTGTCATCCTTCTGCGTAGTGCTCTCTCCCTCCCCAAACACATGCACGTGTTTGTTACTCACTTGCTTTGTCTCATCCTCTCTTCTGAGTTTGTGGAAATTTTCAGGACAACAGCCGCTCTCGTTTGCCTCTCTCATTTGTTTGTGAAGCCCCTAGCACACTTCTGGGTAATGTGACAAAGTTCCTCCTCTATCTTGGTGGGTCCTGCGCTTATTGGCGGATTTTCTTGCCTCAGAGATTCACTGTGTGGGTTGGGGAACAGCCCAGAGACCTTCCCCTCTAGAAGAACCCACAGTCCAGGTCAACTGGGAGGTTTGGGGGGAACCCGGGCCCGCCCTCTACTGCGGGTTCCAGCCCAGGGCCCTGTGGACTGCAGCTGTCTATAGTGCCTCCTGTAACAGCTGCATGACAGCTACAACTCCCTGGGCTACTTCCCCATGGCCTCCTCCAAACACCTTCCTTAGTCTCACCACAGGACCTTCCTCTTGGTGTCTGATAACGCTAGTGCTCCTCAGTCCTCCAGCAGCACACCCTCTCAGCTCCTTGCACCTCTTGCTCCCTGCTCCTCACACTCACACCACAAACTGAAGTGAGCTCCTTTTGAAACCCAGGTGCCCTGATTAGCCTGCCTTCATTGATTCTAGCAGCTTCTTCTTAATTGGCTCCAGGTGTCCTAATTAGCCTGTCTGCTTTAACTGGTTCTTGCAGGTTCCTGATTACTCTAATGCAGCCCCTGCTCTGGTCACTCAGGGAACAGAAAACTACTCATCCAGTGACCAGTATATTTGTCCTCTACCAGACTCCTGTAGCCCACTGGTCTGGGTCTGTCACAGTAACCAGAAATATATTTTGGATGACTTCAAGAATATGCTGAAGTACATTAAAAACAGGGGATGTTTATGGTCTGGGGAAGCTGCCATTTGTGAACCCAAATCTCATTTTCAGGACACAGGTGGGGCTATTGTTTTACTTTGGGCAGTTAAGGGATTACATTGTTAAATCAAATATTAACAAGAAAAACTTCTTTTTTTTATTCTGCAGAAACTGCTTTTTCATATTGTAAGTGGCATAATGCCATCAGCAGCAAGTCTGAAGAAACCATATGCTAGGACAAATGTTCCCTCGATTGGGGTCAACAGAATGAATGCAGGCAGGGCACGGGTGTTTTTTACTTAATAAAAATAAGATGTTTACAAGCCGACTGTGTAGCCCTGTTCAGTAACGGAATCAACATCCTGCCTAGATTAAATGAGAAGTGGTAAAATGGCCACAGGGGCTGCACAGGATTTTCTCCTGGCATTCATTTTCCAAACCAGTTCTAATCAGAGAGCTGATGGGGGTAAAGTCTTTAACCTCGTTGTCAAGGCCAGTAAGGATATGCAGAGTGTAACCATGGGAAACTGTGATACCAATACCCTAGCAACTGAAATCTACAAACAGCAGCTGGAGAGCACATTCTTTCATCATTTCATTGAATTATTGATTTGTTTTTAAACACAGAGAATACTGCCCACATTTACAGGGATTTTTTTTTCCCAGTGTAAACAAGTCTCATTAGAAAGCTCATAAAACAAACATTTCAGATATAGATGGGTAATTTGGTCTTGGAGTGTTGCCCTGTGCAGATGTCAGAGAACACAGGCCTTATCTCCTTTGGATAAGGAATGATGTCAACAGTAGCTGTGTTAACAAAGAGGTCAATAATGACCCGTAAACATAACCCAAACAATTGAATAACTGAGGAGTGGAGCATTTGGGGGGAGGGGAGGCTGATGCTATCAGAACGGCTTTAAAACAAAAAACGTCATTGCTTTTGTTGGAGAAAACACAAGACCGGGGAAGGCTAAAGGATCAAGTTAGCTACAGATTTTATCATGGCAGAAAGATTTATAAATCTCATGTATACACCATATCACATCTATTCCCAAATACCACTGGGGCTGAAGGCCTTACAAATAGGCTCTCACCATATAAAGCTGGGGTCAGGACCAAGATGTGCTGATAGGACTGTGTATGTGAAATCTCCCACAGAGTGCCTGCTAGAAAGACAAATCACTTAGGAAAACACTAAGATCTAATTAGATCACAACCCAGATTTTAACAATAGTTGCCATTCATGTAGAAAAGCAATTCTGTCCTCACCTCCCCCCCCACCCGCCCCCTTTCTCATCAGCCAATTCTTCAAACATTTCTAGGATTCCTCACCTTGTATGCCTCAGCTCATTATTTCCTCTTCAGACTTTTAATGATCAATTCCTCTCTCTACTAGGTTATGTCTTCATGGCCAATATCACAATATCCCAGGAGGCGGGTGAGCAAGTGGTTTCTTTTACAAATCATGCCAGTAAGAATCTGGAAATCAGTAAAAAAAGGTGCCCGGAGAAGTCATCACTATTGTGCAATGCTGTTTAGTGCCATGGTCCTGCTGTGACAGTCTCAAAGCCACTTGAATCATGTATCAATGTGCTGCCACAAGCCACGTGGCCGGCATCTCTTGTCATCAAGTCAGAGTGAAAGGTTATGCCCCTGTTCTTGGAATTTTCTTGTTTATTGGCTGAAACCTTAAAGAAAACTAATCAATCAAGCTCACGTGTCACCTACAGTAATCATTAAAACTCATTATTTGCCAGCAGTTACCACATACTGGAATCTGAAATCCTGCAATCTTTCCCTATAGGAGGAGACAGCCGTGTTAATTGTTGGCAAAGGTTGAATTTTTAATGGTTTCCATTGTAGAGAACCCTATCACAATCTATCTTCAAATTTCTGAACAAACATTCAAGCACACCTTTAGCTGTTGAACATAGCCTGCAGTTTTCTTCTCCATCCCTTTTTCCTGCCCCTTCCAAAGTGATCTAACTTACATTTCGGTATCTCTGCAGGTTTAATACATAGGCAGCTCTGCTTTTACTTTGCACATGTACTGTACCACTGAAGAATATGCATAGTGATATGTTTGTCTCTTTGTCAAGAGTTTTGAGAAGTATCTAAAATAGGTAACCAATCTTTGACAGACATGGCACTGCAAAACAGAGTGGAAAAGGGCCATAGAATAGTTTTGTGTGCTTTCAAAGGTGTGTACACTACAAACCCAAATACTTCGAGCAGATGATTGCATGATGTATTTACTTGAGATGTTGCCAAACATTTCTTCAAGTGGCTAGCCCAGTTTCTCTTTTATTGTTTTATCTAACTGCCTTCTAAAAGGTCTGAGACAGGGTATACATCAGGGAAGAAGTTTAGAGGTTAGGCTTCAAGTACCAGGGGGTAGCCGTGTTAGTCTGTATCTACAAAAACAACAAGGAGTCTGGTGGCACCTTAAAGACTAACAGATTTATTTGGGCATAAGCTTTCATGGGTAGGTTTTTACCCACGAAAGCTTATGCCCAAATAAATCTGTTAGTCTTTGAGTTAGGCTACAACTCTAAAGGCTTAACCCTCAAACAGGATTATGGATTTATCTCCTCAGTTTCTAACTGCTGAAAGAACTAGCCTTTTAAAAATAAAAATAATTAAGGCCTCTCTTGCAAACACCCTCATTAGTCATTTTATGCATGACAGTAGTCCCATTAAACTTAGTGGGATTTTTCAGCTGTGTGCAGATACTCATGTGTTTACCTGTCTGTAGGACTGAACCTAAGCAAATTGATGCCTAATTCAAGAGAGTATCCCAATTTGGGAAAGTACTGAAACTCACCTTTAACTTTTAAATTCCTGTGACCGCATCCATCGCTGTATTCACACCCTACACACTACTGTAATCATCTTTGTACAAGGTTTGCTGTGTAAGGTATTTGAAAACTCAATTTGCTGGTCAGTATTGTCCTGATAAAATGTGTGGTAAACATTGTATGTGAAGTTATAAGAGTTCCCTGCATGATGCTACTAACGCATGTTCCAAACCCCACACCCCTATCTGGGCAGAAGACAGGTCTGTCTTGAACAAAGGAGTGTATGTTTGCCTTAATTTGCATTTAAGCAGTAAACAGAGTCATCAAGCAGAAAGGGAAAAACCAAGGAAGTTCAAACAGGTGGAAAAAAACCAGCAGGGAACATCCTTCCACATAGTCTCTTTGTCGCCTACTTCCCAGCTGGAAATGTTTTCAGGATGGGGGTTGAAACTACAAAAAGAAGGGGTAAACACCCCAAGACATCTCCCCATCTCTCACTTTCTGTCTCTGGCATTGCACCTAAAATTACAAAGGAAAACAGCCATTGGACTCTGTGGTGGGGAGGGGGGCGGGTCCTGACCAGAAGAATATGGTCAGTAACCTTGCTGGAAGCATGTGCTGAGAAATTCAGCTTGACTTTAATGTAATTTAAGTTGGGCACTAGTAAGTGTTTTATTTTTATTTTTCTTGTAACCATTTCTGACCTACACCTCAGTACCTGTATTCAAAGTCTCTCTTTTATAGTTAAATAACTTGTTTTATAGTTTCATCTAATCCAGTGTGTTTAAGTTGAAGTGTCTGGGTAACTATTTAAGATGAGATGGTATAATATTCCCTGAAAGGAATAATGGATTTAAAATATTTGTATTGTTCAGGAGAAGGCTGGGCAGTAAAGGGCATACATTTTGGGGGGAAGATCCAGGACTGGGGGTTTTGGGGTCCCCTGCAGTATATCCAAGGCTAGTGAATGGTTGTAACTGGCAAGCTGCAGTTAAACACAAGACACTCAGACTTGGTCTACACTACCAATTTATGTCAGTATAACTATGTCGCTCAAGGGTGTGGAAAAATTAGGAGAAGCTGTTCCGTTGGCATCGGTAGTGTCTTCAGGAAGCACTATAGTGGTGCAATCGCACCGTGCAGCTGTGCCATTGCAGCACTACAAGTGTAGACAAGCCCTCCACGGGTGGCTTGCATGGTGGAAGTCTGTCTGAGAGGCCCAGATGGGAGCTACTTCAGCAACACTTTGTAAGGCACCCAAGGTTCCAGGAAAGGGTGATGCAGCCCCCCACTAGTCTGAATTGTATCCTGGTAGGTCACAGTCTCTCTGAGGCGGGTGTTTAAGGTGCTTTAATGGTCAAATGCATAACTGAGACCTGTCGACTCCACTTGTCTGCTATATCCATCTGCCACACAAGTTATAGCATGAGCAGGAATGCCTTAAGTGAACTCTGTCCCTCCCCTATGTCTCATTCTTGATCAGGCAGGACCGCGGGTAGGGCTATGATGGCATTTAGCCTCCACCTCACTGAAAATGTCAGTAAGTATTAGCTAGGCAAGTACTGCAAATCATTACAGCAAATATTCACTCACATATTTAAACAAGATAATTCAATTTGTTTGGCCCTTTTGTGTGTACAGTTTCTATGACTATTCCAACCAATTAGCCTCCTGGCAGGAATGCTTGTCAGAAGAGTGGATTTTAAGCCTTTACTGCAAAATAGTCACCCAAAGTACATTTCAAATTTGTAACCTGATTTTAAAGGTTAAATGTACCCACTCAGGGAAAAGCAACTTGAATTTTGAATGCTCAAAACTAATTGCTCACGGACAAGGTACAGATCAAGAATCATCCACAGACAGTATTGAGGGTGAAATTTACCCAGTGCAGAGGCTCTGCAAGAGGCCTATGTACCACTTATGCCCTCAGAATAGGACTTAAATCCAATTTAATTGGTGCATAGACCTTTGCACAAGGTGAATTTCACTCAGGAAGAGCAGCCACTACAGGAATTTTGAGCAGCAGTGAATAATTTCAAATACAGAATAGAAAGAGAAAGCCTTGAGCCAGTCATGGCCAATCTGCAACCAGAGGAAGGTAAACATTGAATACACTATTCACATAGATTATTCACCCAGCTCCAGTTAAGATGCCAGTTCATGTTAGCTGTGATGGGAGACAAGAGCTGCCTCACAAAACCATTAGGAACTTGACTACCACCAACTCATTTCATATGGGCAGTTGAAACACCATAAGAGGACATTTCAAAATTCATAACTTTGTAGATGCTAAAAATCCTGGTCTTAGGCTGTAGTGCAGACATAGCCTATGTCACTTGTGGGTGTGAATAAACCACCCCCCTGAGCGACATAAGTTACACCAGCATAAGCGTTTGTGTGCCCAGTGCTATGACTCCCACTGACATAGCTTCTGCTGCTTGCAGAGGTGGTTTTATTATACCGACAGGAGGGCTCTCTCCCATCAGCATAGAGCATCTTCACCATGCCTGCTGCAGCAGCACAGCGGCATCCGTACAGCTACAGCACTGTACATGTACACTTGGCTTTACAGACACAGGATTTATGGCTTATTACAGCAATCTGTAACCCCTAGCCCCCCTCTTTGTCCTCTGACCACAGGGGCGTTAATGAGCCACTTCACCTTGAATGGTTTCTTATGCTGAACTACTTGTTCGATCTTGAATTTAGCTGTCACACTCTGAGGACCTTTCCCAGACCGGAGGAAGAGCTCTGTGTGGCTCGAAAGCTCATCTCTCTCACAAACAGAAGCTGGTCCAATAAAAGAAATTACCTCACCCACCTTGTCTCTGTAATAAGAGGACAGTGACTTCTGATCACCAATGACCTGGGCTTCATTTAACTGGCAGTTAAATGTGCACCACTGTGCAAACACTGCTCTTCATTTTATGAGAGGCTGGCTGCAAACCAAACCCTTAATATTAACTTGGAGGATTAACATCTAGATGAACATTCCCATAGCAGGGCAACTTGTGTGACTGGGAGAGATACATTTTGAAGTACAGCGCTGTCTGCTGATGCTTCAGGGATTAGGAGTTAAGTTTCATATATTGTAAACTCTTTGGGGCAGAAACTTTGTTCTATGGTTGTACAGCACCACCCAGCAGAATGGTCCATGATTAGGGCTCCTAAGCCCTACGGTAATACAAACAACAAACAGTTTCAGTATCAGTTGATTATGTGCTTGACGTAAAATGCTTTAAAATGTGAAGCTGTAAGTTTTAAAGAGTCCATCTCTGATTCCATCAGGAATGCAGAACAAGAAATTTTTGTACATTGTTTTTAGATCAGAGTTTTAGAAAATATGCCATTCCCCTTTAATTTAATGGGTAGCAACTTTCCCATATCAACTCCTACTAAGCCAACAAAAGAGCGATGCCGCCACTATCTGAAGAATATCAAACAATGAGAAACTCAGGAAATGACTGGTCTGATCATTCCAGGAGCTGAGACAATTTTTTAATAAATAAGTGTGGAGAAATCTAATACATATCCCAATAGAGGTGGAAATATTGTCTCTGGTTTCATTATTGAAGAAGCAGCAGCTAATCTTAATATCAGTCTCTGCGTCATGATAAAAGTTGTATAAGTACTAACACAAAAAATGCAGTCTAGCCTATTTTAACATCTACATTCATAGGAAGGCACCAACTTCTTGGGTGTGCGGGGAGAAGGTTTGGTACTGTACTTGCAAATTCCCAATATTTAAAAAAAATGGCTTTCCTTATTAGAGAATAATTTACTTACAATGGTCAGTTAAAAACCCAACATTTATACAGATACTACACAGTAGGTATCTGACCTTACCCCAGCTTTTGCCTTTACTCAGGAGGGACAGGAAACAGCTAGAGAAACAGCTGAGCAAATTTCATATATGGCAGTGGGGAATTGTTCCTAAATATTGAAAGAATGCATTCATTTATTATTTTATTTTATAAATGAGCCCCTAAGTAAGCCTCCAATCCCATGAACAATGAAACACAAAAACATCAGTTACACAATTACCTCTGAATAGGGTCAAATGATAAGCTCAGGAGACGTTCATAATATGAAAAGACAGACATCAACATTCCCTCTATTTTTTCCCATCCATGTGCGGAATGAATTTTGCTATGTGCACCAATATGGAGGTGTGGCAGGGGCGGGGCCAAGGGGTTTGGAGTCTGGGAAGGGGCTCAGGGCTGGGGCAGAGGGTTGGGTATGGCTCAAAGGGTGAGGGCAGGGGGCTGAGGCTCAGGGCTTGGGCAGAGGGTTGGGGTGCAGGCTCTGGGATGGGGCTGGGGCAGAGGGTTGAGGGGGGTGAGGGCTCCGGCTGGGCGTGTGGGCTCTGGGGTGGGTTTAGGGTGCAAGCTGCCCTGGGGCTCCAGCAGGGAGAGAGAACTCCCCTCAGCCCTCTCTTCCCACAGCAGTACCTGGGCTGGGGGAGAGCGTCTCTTGACGCTGCAGCAGCGCTGGGGCTGGGGTCTAGGCACCTTGCCCCGCCACAGCCCTGGAGCTGGGAGGTAGAGGTGTCTCTCCCCGTCGCAGCTTTGGAGCTGAGGGCGGGGGAGAAGCGTGTGTCCTCGCCGTGTCGCAGCCCGGGGTTGGGGGAGTTAAGTGCGTGGCCTCCTGCACAGCCGCGCAGGCAAGCATCTTAGAGGGAATTTAGACAGAGACATGATAACAAGAAAAAGCACGAAGAAAAACAAAGTCAGAAGCACATAAAAATACATCCCAGCCAAAAAATTAAATATCAGATATGAATGCGTACGAGGGATGAGACAATTTACTACAACTAGGGCAGCAAAGCATTAGGGACATCAGTTTGCCAATTTTCTCTGTTTATTTAGCAAAGGAACCCCATTTCAGCCAGCCTGGAGGCCAGAGAATAGGTATAACTTAGATACAGGTGCTGAGTCTTGGTCTTCTGGGATGGGGAAGGAGGGGGTTAAGTCCCTAGGCACAGAAACAAACCACTGTGACACCGTTCAAAAGGTTAAGAAGTGTATGGAGAGAGAAGGGGAAGATTTACAAAGCATAGATCATCATTTTTAGTATTTTCCAAAGTCTTGATTCTTCAATGTAAAGAAACATTATCTTGAAACTGTTTGGGCCTGGGGAGAGGCAAGTTTACTTGCTGCGCACTCTCTTTTTGTAGAAAAAAAAAATGGAGAATTTAGATCATTTCTTTCCCATGGTCCATAGGTCGGGTACAGAAGATGGAATCAAATCCAGCTTCTGTTCCATCTGTAACAAGGCCACAGTCATTCAAAATAATTTTTTTGATTGACCAAAAGGGAGGTTGGGGTTGCTCGGCATTCAGAAAAGCACTCAATTTCTATTCAACAACTGTTTAGAAGTTGTAGAAGACTTTCCCCACCATCTAACGCAGCTGATTCTTAAAAGGACCCTGAAGACTGAATCTTCACCATAGCTCTGTATAGAGTAGGGGTGGGAAAACTATGGCCCTTCAGATGTTTTATTCTGGCCCTCAAGCTCCCGCCAGGGAGCAGGGTCCAGGGCTTGCCCCGCTCCGGCACTCCAGCCAGGGAGCAGGCCTGGGGGTATGCCCCGCTCCGCATGGCTCCTGGAAGCAGCAGCATGTCCCTCCTCCAGCTCCTACATGCAGGGGCAGCCAGGGGGCTCTGCATGCTGCCACCGCCCCAAGCATCACCTCTGCAGCTCCCATTGGTCGGGAACTGCGGCCAAAGGGAGCTGCCTGGCCACGCCGCTGCATTGGAGTCAGAGGGGAGACATGCTGCTGCTTCTGGGAGCTGCTTGAGGTAAGCACCACCCAGAGCCTGATCCCCTCCCGTGCCCCAACCCCCTGCCCCAGCCCTGATCCCCCTCCCACCCTCTGAACCCTTCAGTCCCAGCCCAGAGCACCCTCCTGCACCCCCAACCCCTCATCCCCAGCCCCACCCCAGAGCCCACACCCCCAGCTGGAGTCGTACCCCCCCTCCACACCCCAACCCCCTGCCTCTTCATGGCCCACCATACAATTTCCATACCCAGATGTGGCTTTTGGGCCAAAAAGTTTGCCCACCCCTGGTACAGAGAATCCCTCTGGAATGGCTAATCTCCTTGACAGTGACTTATTCCCGATTTAGAAGTTGTCCATTCCTGTTTGCACTGAACTATACTGGATGAGCGGAACAACTTCTCTCTTCAACTTCTCTCTTAATACAGCACATGTAGACATTTCAAAACCACTTTCCTTCAGGAAAGACTGAACAACACTCATGAAATATGCTTTCAGCAATGGCTTACAAGCAGCAAACAGGCAAATTAAAGAACAAACAAAAGTTAATCACTCTTAAACCTCTATCTTCAGAGTATGATACAATGAAATGACTTGATGGATAGAAAGATTTTACTGACATAGATCAATTTGTTGCCTGCTAAGAATCACGGATTTTTAAGTTGAAAGTAATTTTTGGAAGGAGAGAGAATCAAATATTTTTCCTGCAGTGATAGCCTTACACAAAATCAGGGTTTGTTAGACTCCCCCATAAGAGAAGAGATTTTTCTATTCATTTAATAAAAATGAAAACGTGACTGGATCCAGAGAGCCTGGATTGCTGAGCAGGTGTAGAACACTTTTGTTTTGTTGTGTGTTAGGGGCTGTTTCCATTGCAGGAAGTTACTGCCGTTTTTACAGTTTTGCAGAATCACGATAGCAACGGAAAAACCTAACAGCAAGTAAGATTTCTACTTGTATTACAAATATGCACGGATTTTTTTTTTTTTTTTACTGTGGCACAATGACAAAGCTACCATGAGCTCACCATGCGTTTCCAACCTAGGTGATTGTCTCAAACGGATACCGCACGAACGACTGGAGGAGAGGATCACTTCAATAGTTTCCCTGTTCTTAGATTTAGATTAATAGATTTTTAAGGCCAGAAGGGACCATTATATTATCTACTCTAACCCCCTGTATATCAGAGGCCACTCCATTTCATCTAGTTACCCCTGGATTGAGCACATTTGTCTACGTACCAAAACTGTTTTCCATGTAGTTGATGTTAAAGAAAAGCTATTATATTATTAATTTGACGTGTACTTCCCCCCCAAGTGTTGAAAATACTTTTCTGTTCATAATATATACCTGATCATACTGCCAGGCACAACTACAACATACGGTCACAAATCGTGGATAGATTAACAAAAAAACCCAAAGACACCATCCCAGAAACAACTCATCTGAATCCACCTCCTCAAGCCAAAGACTGAGTAAACAGGCATTGCAGTGGGCCTGAGTACTATAAAGGGTGAAGTTTCATCAGGAAGTTTGACCCTGACACACACCATACAGGATGCTACAGATATGGCTTCCCTGCAGAGTTAACTTGGGTGCTTGGCACCTGGGTCTGAGCATCTCAATCAGCCTAGCCTGAGTGTGAGCAGCTACAGTGCAAAGCCATATCTGAGTTACTGAGGGCAGGTCTACACTCCCCACCTGAATCGGCGGGTAGAAATCGGTCTCTTGGGGATCGAATTGTCACGTCTCGTTGGGACGCGACAGTCGATCCCCGAATCGATGCTTCTACTCCACCAGTGGATGTAGGAGTAAGCGCCGTCGACAGGGGAGCCGTGGAGGTCGATTTGCCGCCGTCCTCACAATGGGGTACGTCAGCTCCAATACATAGAATTCAGCTATGCTATTCGCGTAGCTGAATTTGAGTATCTTAAATCGACACACCCCCACAGCCCCCCGTAGTGAGGACGTAGCCTGAGTCCTCACTGGGCTGCACTCAGCAGTATGTGTCGCTTGGACTTCTGGGGCCATATCCCATGGTTCTTTGTGCTGCAGTAAACTGAGACACTCATTCTCTCTCGGTGAATTGCGGAAGAACTCTTGTGTCCTTCAGGACACGGGGGGCGGGGGGGCGGGAGGACATATGGGAAGGCAATGAAGGATTATCAGCACTAAATGATTTATCCCACATACTCAGTGCAAAGTGGGCAGGTTACCAGTGAAAGCTGAACCCAGGCTTCATACCACACCCCGAGATGGGCCAGGTAGCGTGGGATTAAGACATCACCATACTCTGGGGAGACTGTTTGTGTGTGGATGGAAGGGGGATAGTGGCAACACTGGGGTAAGAGCCCAAGTTAGCTCTGCAGTGAAGACATACCCTGTGCAGTGCCAAACTTCCTACTGGCTCTTACACATAGACAGAGACCAGTTGCAAAGACTAAGAGAGACAATATGGCTAGCTAGATTATACCAGTACTATTGTGTTTATAAGTTATTTCTTGTTGTTCATTAAATGAGTTATTTTAAAACCATGAGCACCTGGAGACATGTGACTATGTGAGAATCTCAGCTTGCATTTTAGAAGTTTGTTTCTAGCCCTCCTGATTGCAGAGAAAAGCTAGAAAATGTGAAAGCTCAAGAACCAGAAGGCAAATAAATAGAATGCAAAATGTAATATTTTTAAAATATCATGATTTTGGGGTATCTGGCTCATGGTTTTTGAATGGTTGGGACTCTTAATACTGAAAATCGAGGGGGGCTTCTTTTGAGTATATGCCATCAGCCCTAGACGTACAAACCTAGTATCACAATGTGGCCCTGATCTGGATTATGTTCCTGTAGTAGAAAAAATAATAAGATTAGCTGGTTGACAGTATTATTAACTAACTATCAGGATGGAGCACAAGGACACAGATAATCTCTAATAGCCAGTACTCAAACCATATAAGGTTAAACTAAGCCAACCCATTGAGCTGCATCTGGAAATTAATTGAAAGCCAGTGCAGCTTCAGACCATCTAGTTTGGTATCTCAGGAGAACAAAATACTTGCCAGAAAACATCCCTCTTTATTCCAGTGTCTGTGCAGGTATTTGAGTTGACAAGAGTATTTTTTAAAACTAGATCTGAAAAGGAGTGCAGGAAGCCATGACAGGCCATAGATGCCTGACTGGTGTCATTTCCTGTTTTTATGCATTTATATGAAATTAAGACTAAAATATCCCCAAAAGTACAAAATAAAAATATTAAATGAGAAAACATAGGAAAACGTTAGAATGAAATTAACCCATCCGTGACTCTACAACTTCATTAGTTGTTCGTTCTGTGTTTGTCTTAAAGAAAAAAGTGGCCTCAAAGTATACCTAATAATAATGCCTAGCTCTTGTAAGGGCACTTTTCATCAGTAGATCTCAAAGCACTTTACTACAGAGGCCAGCGCCATTATCCCCATTTGACAGAGGGGAAAACTGAGGCACGGAGGGGGGAAATGACTTGCCCAAGGTCACCAAGTAGGCCACTGGCATAACCGGAAACAGAACCCAGGTCTCCTGAATCCCAGGCCTTTGCTCTTTCCACTAAGTCAAATGGATGTAGCACAGTCAGGGAACAGTTTGCTTACAGCTGGACTGCAACTAGTGTGCTTGTGGTAGATTTGTCTAGTATTTTAGATATTACCAACAACATTTAAAAATGTTATTGCCCCCTATGTGTGCAACCAGAACGTTCTTTAATAAAATAAAGTTTGAACTTTTAAAACATTTTTACAATTCATATAAAAAAACCTGAATTTATTAGATGACCATATTCCTTTAGAACAATTCACTTCAACTCATACAAATAATAAAAATTAAATAATCAGCAAAACTCCTCTGTACAAATAAAATATATTTTGTCCATATATAGTGAATTTCAAATATGCCCCTTTCCCTGTGAAAACTATAGGTAGATGTACATTTTCAAAATGAAGATTGATCTTAAAAAGGAAAACTGTAATTTAGAGACCACCACACTCATTGAGAGTTCATTAAAATGTTTCAATATCAAAAACAAATTAGGAAAAAATCACTTTTTGTATAAATAAAACAAACCATTTGAGAAAATGAGAAATAGTTCAAAATACAAGTACAGAGAACTTCACCCATTTTCTTCCAAAAAGTGGATTTGGGAAAAAAGGCTACCCTAAGGCAAACGTCTCTAACTGGAATTTTGGCAATTTGTAGCAGTAATTTTGAGAAACAAGTTATTTTCTTTAAAGCAGTTTGAAATGTGCATATTGAAAACAGACTTGTGATATCTCGGAGACCTGTCATGTTACCCAAAGGATGATTATTCATCCTGGCTGCTCTGCCCATCTGATCCCCCAAAACCCATCCCCATCTTTGGTCTAGTGCCCTCTCTCACATCCTCTTCAAAATAGTCCTTGCCCCTTCAACTAGCCTCTCCTCAGCAGGTGAATAGCCTCCTTCTCACTGCCCAGCTGCTATTGCCCATTGGCTACTTCTTCAGCAAGAGCTGCTATGATCTCCATGCCAAAGTCCTCTCTAAGTCTCCACAGCCACCCATCTGCTGTCGTGACAGGTGGATTACAGGGTAGGGCCAGGCAGTAGGAGATGATTACTAACATGAAGAGTGCAGACAGGCAGACAGGGTGACTCTGAACAGGGGGAGGCAGATGATAGTTATTCCACCTTGGCCCTCAAAGTGGCTACACCCCCTTCTGCCTCTTCTTTCAATACCCCTTAAACGGCTCGCATAAAATCAGGAATTCAGCCATTCCCCAGAAGATATTGTGTATCAAAATTGTTCATCTCTCACAAGCCAACTGTAATCAGGATATCTGCTTTCCTAAAGGCCATCTCATCTGCCTTTCTAGATCTGTACTTCTGGCTACTTCCCAGTATGAAAAAGGTTCCAGTTGCTCAAGTCTTTATATTAGTATCTTGAATTGTTCTTTGAGCAGTCTGCCTTCAGTATATCATAGTACTGCTGTTTCTCAGAACAGAAGATGTGATGCATCAGACTGCAAGGGAACTTTGTGTTGAAATTGGTTCTGATGAGTCATTTTGTTTTGGTGAAGAAAAAGTGGCAGTTCCACTTTGTGCCATTTCAATGCCTTCTTTTGCCAGTGCTGTCCTTTTGAAATGATTGGCAGATTCCGTTATAGAAGCATCTGGTCTTCCATTTTCAGGGGGACTCAGTACCTGATCAGAGATGGCCAAACTGTTTGCATTCATAGAACACGCTAGAAGAGTGCTGTTTCTTATGGATTCCTCATGGAGATTTTGCAGAGATGGGATCTGCTTCATGGAGCCAAGACTTCCCCAGTGAGATTCCTCTAATGATTGGTTGCAGTTAGACTGTAAGTCTGCTCGGAAGCAAAGTGAAAATGAATCGTGAAAGTGCTCTGTAGGCTAGCTTTCAAAAGTGAGATTCAGTCCCTGAACATCAGTCCCCTGAACATCAAAAAGTGATTTACTTTTTACTGACTTTTTACGTTTTACTTTAAAGGCAGAAGAAAACAGACAGTCACAAGTGAATATTTTCGTTCTGTTTTAGTTGAAGTGTTTGAAGAAAAATATAACAGCATTTCAATGTAAGGTAGTCCAATGCAGTGATACTCAGACTGCAGCTTGTGAGTCGCAAGTGGCTCTTTAATGCAGCTCTTTGCAACACATGATATTAAAACACCACGTGACTTAGTTATTAACCAATCAGGATGCTTTACTATGTTATTAACCAATTAAGTTATCAATTTGCACTAAGTTAACAACATATTTGCTGTAAGTGTGTGTGTGTGTGTGTGTGTGTGTGTGTGTGTGTGTGTATATATATATATATATATATATACTCTCTAAGTATTTCCCGTCATACTGTTTAAATATGAATAGTACTCTAGTAAATGAAACAATGAATTCATACTACTGTGGCCCTTTTGGGTAATGCTGGTCACTAATTTGGCTTCTGAACCACTTTGGTCTGAGTATCACTGGTCTAATCATATGCAGGAAGCCAGCAAACAGAGCTAGAAACAGGGGAGTTTGAGTGGGAATTTGTAGGAGGAATTGGGGGTGGGAGGAAAGAGGAGAACATGTGTGTGTTTCTCTCTCTGTCGCTGAGCATAGGTGGGAAGGCTATGACAGGCTACAGAGGCAGAAGGACTAGTGAGCCAAGGAATGGAAGAGAATGTGGATGACTAGATGTGGAAGCTGAGGGATGTACATTATCCTGGAGCGGGTACCTGAAAGGTGCTTTGTTTGGTGTAAAATGCTGCCTGATAGATCAAATGGAAGAGAAGATTGGAGGCTTGGAGATCCAGGCAGAAACTATGGTTGAGTTTTGAAGGGAACTTGAGCAGATGATGGAAGGAAGGCAAGTGGAGGTTGAACGGGAAACCTCAAAACTTGCAGATACAAGCTGGACGGGGGAACTTTGAGGGTGGATTGCTGGATGAGGAAAGTGGCCAGTAGAAGCATGTGATAAAAGTATCAGGCAGAGGAAAAAAGACAGGATAGTGAAGGAGAAATAATGCTCAGGGATAGATTTACTGAGTTGGAAAATTAAGAAGGGGCGTAGCAGGCAGTAACAGAAGGTGGGAGGGCAAGGAAGAAGAAAAAGGCGGCTAGTCCTAAAAGAAGAGGGGAAGAGTCAATGGAGACAGCCAGAGTTCAGAGCCCCAGAAGGACAGAGGATGAGTTGCAGAAGATTGCATGTGAGAACAAAAGACAAGAGGGCTTGCAGCCAGAAAGAACAGAAAGAGGAAGGCCAGAGAGCTGCACTAGGAAGAGGCAGGTCTACATGACTGGGGACTCCCTACCAAGAAGAACAGACAGGCCTGTCACCAGAGCTGATCTGAATAACAGAAGGGTGTGCTGGCTACTGGGAGTTAATATATGGGATGTGGACAGGAGGCTGAAGAGGATCCGAATTGGAGCAGGAAAGAATCCACTGATTATCTTTACAAGGAGACAAATGACACAGCCAGATTCTCACTGGAACGTATCAGTGGAGACTATGCCAAGCTGGGGAAGACATTTAAAGAAATGGAGGCTCAGGTGATCTTCAGTGGAATTCTACCTGTCCCTAGAGGAGGAGAATCAAGGAGAGACAGACAAGATTATGATGATTAACAGATGGCTCAAGGAAGTGGGGCTATAAGAAGGGCTTTGGGATGTTCAACCACTGGGAGCCATTCCTGGACAGAGGACAGTTCATGGGATAGACTCCACCTGAGTAGGGAGGGAAATAGACTGCTGAGATGGAGGTTGGCACAACTGATTAAAAGAGCTTTAAATTGGTAGACTGCTAGGAGATGCTCATGTAATCTCCATGCCTGATGGAGATTGAGTGGGAGGAAAATTATAGAGAGGGCCCAACAATGGAGAACGGAACCAAAGAGGGTCAGAGAATGGACATCAAGAGGAAAAGATTGTTACTGTCAGTGGTATTGGCACTGTCGGGCAGGCGATACTGGCAGTAGAATGACTGTACCTAATTGGGTGAGGAATCTGGGTGAAGCCAAGTACAAACAACGAAGATATCTGTACACCAATACAAGGATCCTGGGTAACAAAATGGAGGAACTATAACTTCCAGTGCAGTAAAACCAGATATTATAGGAATAACAGAAACATGGTGGAATAGTAGTCATGACTGGAGTACAGTTATGGATGGGAATGTGCTGTTCAGAAAAGGCAGAAATAAAGGTAATGGTGGAGCAGCAGCATTGTACATTAATGACAAGGTAGACTGTAAAGAAATTAAAAGTGATGGAATGGATAAAGTGGTATCTGTTTGGGTCAAAAATCACTTCGGGAAAGAAAGCTAACACAGGCTCCACTGTGATAGTGTTTGGAGTATGCTACAGACTCCCAGGATCCAATCTGGGATATGAATAGTGACCTTTGATATCTTTAATGAAATAAATATCACAGGGAATTGTGTGATTATGGATGACTAACTTCCCAGATATAGATTGAAGGATGAGTACTACTAATAATGGTAAGGCCCAGATATTCCTGGATTTGATAGCTTACAGATTTCTTCACCAAAACAACATTTTAGATTTAATATAATAAATTGGAAGGTCCTCATAGAAGAACTGGTTGTACAAGACAATCTTGGTTCAAGAGATCATGAGTAATTCAGTTTAAACTAAATGAAAAGAAACAAAAATAGGTCAGCAATTAGGGTCCTTGATTTCAAAAGGTCAAACTTTAAAAAATTAAGCGAAGTAATAAGGGAAATGGACAGGACCTGAATGTGGAGGAGGCTTGGAATTACTTTAAGTCAAAGTTGCAGAAGCTATTTGAAGTCTGCATCCCAAGCAAAGGGAAAAAAATTCATAGGAAAGGTTGCAGACCAAACAGGATGAACAAGCATCTCCAACAGGTGATTAAGAGGAATCAGAAAGCCTGCAAGGAATGGAAGATGGGATGGATTAATAAGGAAAGCTCTCTCTTGAAGGTCATAAAGTGTAGGGTTAAAGTGAGAACTGCCAAAAGCCAAGCAGAGTTAGACCTTGCAACTGAAATTAAAACCAATAGTAAAAGGTTCTTTAGTCATATAAATAAAAAGAAAACAGGGAAAGAAGTGGGACCACTAAGCACTGAGGACAGGATGGAGATTAAAGATTATCTAGGCATGACCCTATACCTAAATGAATACTTTGCCTCAGTTTTTAATAAGGGTAATGAAGAGCTATGGGATAGTGGCTAATGGAAATGAGGATGTGGAAAGAGAAATTACTATCACATCCAAGGTTGAAGTCATTCTCAAACAGCTTAATGGGAGCAATCGGGGATGGAGAAGAAGTAAAAAGGCACAATCTTCATCCAAGAATATTAAAGGAACTGGCTCATGAAGTTGCAAGCCCAATAGCAAGGATTTTTAATGAATTTGTAAACTCGGGGGTTGTACCCAATGGCTGGAGAATTGCTAATATAGTACCTATTTTTAAGAAAGGGGAAAAAAAGTGATCCAGGAAACTACAAGCCTGTTAGTTTAACCTCAATTGTATGCAAGATCTTAGAACAAATTTTGAAAGAGAAAGTAGCTAAGAACATAGAGGTAAATGGTAATTGGGATAAAATACAAAAAGGTTTTACAGAAGGTGGATTGTGTCAGACCAACCTGATCTCTTTCTTTGAGAAGATAACTAATTTTTTAAACAAAGGAAATGCAGTAGATCTAATCTACCTGGATTTCAGGAAGGCATTTGATACAGTTCCACATGGGAAATTATTATTTAAATTGGAGAAGAGGATGAATATGGGAATTGAAAGGTGGATAAGGAACTGGTTAAAGGGGACACAACAACAGGTCAGACTGAAAGGTGAAGTGTCAGGCTGGAGGGAGGTTACTGTTGGAGTCCCTCAGGGATTGGTTTTGGGACCAATCTTATTTAACAGTTTTATTACTGACCTTGGCACAAAAAGTGAGAGAGTGCAAATAAAATTTGCAGATAACACAAAGTTGGGAGGTATTGCCAACAAGGAGGAGGACTGGAATATGTAAAAAGATCTGGACAACCTTGAAAACTGGAGTAATAGAAATGGGATGAAATTAAATAGTTCAAAGTGCAAGGTAATGCATTTAGGAACTAACAACAAGAATTTTAAATTGGGGACTTATCAGTTGGAAGTGACAGAGGAGGGCAAAAGACCTGGGTGTATTGGGCAATCACAGGATGACTATGTGCCACCAGTGTGATGCGGCCATGAAAAAGGCTAATGCAATCGTAGGATGCATCAGATGAGGTATTTCTAGTAAAGACAGAGAAGTGTTAGTACCATTATTTTGATGAGATTTGAGGCACTTGTGAGATCTCATCTGGAATACTGTGTGTAATTCTGGTCTCCCATGTTTAAGAAAGATGAATTCAAACAAACAGGTGCAGAGAAGGGTTACAAGGATAGCAGAGGAATGGAAAACCTATCTTACAAGAGAAGACTCAAGGAGCTTGGCTTGTTTACCTTACCGAAATGAAGGATGAGAGGAGAGATGACTGCTCTCTGTAAATACATCAGAGGGAACAATAGCAGGGAGTTATTTAAGTTAAGGGTCCATGTCGGCAGAAGAGAAAATGCAGATAAACTGGCCATCAACAAGTTTAGACTCGAAATTAGATGAAAATTTCCAACCATCAAGAGGAATGAATTCAGGAACAGCCTTCCAAGGGGAGAAGTGGGGGCAAAACAAACCCTAATTGGTTTCAAAACTGAGCATAATAAGTTTATAGAAGGGATGGTATGAGGAGGTTGCAGACAATGGTATGTGGCCCATCTGCAACTGCTAGCAGCAAATATCTCCATTGGCTGGAGATGGGGCCCTTGATGGAGAGAGCTCTGAGTTAATACTGTACAGTGAATTCTTTCCCAAGTGTCTGGCTGGTGGATCCGGCTGACATGCTCAGGGTCTAACTGATTACCATATTTGGGGTTGAGAAACAATTTTCCCTCAAGTCAGATTGACAGAGACTCTGGGGGGTTTTCACCTTTCTCTGCAGAATGGGGCCTGGGTCACTTGCAGGTTTGAACTAGAGTAAATGGTGGATCCTCTGAAACTTGAAGTCTTTAAATCATGACTTGAGGACTTCAGTAACTCAGCCAGAGGTTATGGGTCTATTACAGGAGTGGGTGGGTGAGGTTTTGTGCCCTGCAATGTGAAAGAGGTCAGACTAGATGATCATGATGTTCCCTTCTGGCCTTAAAGTCTATGAGTCTAATGTAATGTTTATTTCTC